>NW_028241251.1:0-132024 GCF_964263255.1 Lissotriton vulgaris
TTAAATGTGTTCATGTGTGAGTGGCTGTATTGGAGAGTGTTTGTGATAATGGAAAGGGGCGACCACTCGGTCCCCCCGAACGTATGGCGGAGTACCACGATCCCCCCGGGAAGCCATCTTGGGCGGGAGGCGAGTCTCGGCTGGTATGCCCGAAGCGGCGTAGCCGGGGCGCGCCTTTTCCCGCCCTAGAGTGGGTTGGCCTAGACACTGACGCGGCTGGCCACGCCCTTGGGGCAGGCAGGGGCGGGTTTACGCCCGCCCTGAAGACGGATAAAAGGAGAAGCAAGATCAGAAGGCATCCTCTTGTTCCTGTGCTCTGAAGCTGCACCTCCTCGCTGCACGTGAGCTTGAGACGGAACGAAGAGCCAATTTTGACCCACCCACCAGCCCCTGAGGACAGCAAGTGGTTTTTTGAATAAAGTTGATGGATAACTCTGATTTTCGTTTACAGGTTGTGGTATTATCGTGATGATTTTGAGTATGTAATAAAGAATGGTCGATTTGTGTTACGTTTCGCAAATAAAGAAATTCTGCTTTAGTGTTCATTGGTAAGCATGCTTTGACCGACCTAAAGAGGCGGATGGATAAAGACGAGGAAGGGGGACCGAAACGTCCTTTGGCGGGAGCAGCCCCGGGAGGGAAAAACAAGAGGCCCAAGAGGGGAGCAGCTGGGGGAGACAACCCGGGTCCCAGTACCCCGCTCGAGGCACCCACTCCCGTGCCGGAGGAAGGGAATCCGATTCCCGTTGTGGTCACCCCCGTGTCCGGGGAAGATATGCCGCCCGAGCTGGCAGCACAATTAGCAGCGTGGTTGGGAAAAGGTAGCGAGGGCGCCACGGCTGTCGACGCACAAGAGCTGATGAAGCAATTGCGTGAGTCACGGGAAGCAGCGAAGGTGTCCACGCCGGCTGCCACAGTAGAGAAGCCGCAGGGGACGGGTTCAGTAGCAGAGGCAACGTCCGGTGCAGGTAAGCGGCCATTGCCGATTGCGAGGGATGAGTCAGCACCCTCTCGTAGGGAAAAGTTGGGTCAGCATGTTCCTTTGGCTATTAAAGAGAAGATATGGGCAGGGGAGTACGTAAACATCTTCTCGTTGCTTACTGATCACTATGAGATGGAGCATGTTAAGGGCCAGAAGGATCTCATGCATCCGAGTGTTTGGCGCGCAAAAATGGCCGCCTTTAAGGTAAATGAAAACATTGGCAATTGGGGCCAAGCGTGGGGGGTTTTTACATCGATCCTGGGGGAACGAAGGCCCGATCTGTTACCCGAATTGCCGATTTATCAGTCACGAATCATGGGGTACTCGGTATCACACGAGGGTAATCATTGGTTCTGCTATGATAACCTGTTTAGAAAGGCTAAAGAACATGATAAAAACTTAACGTGGGATTGTTATGATTCTGTGTCATGGTCCAAAATGAAGGATACTGGTATGTTAAAATTGCCATTAGTAGGGAGTAACGTTGGCGAATCCTCCCGCCAGTATGCGGGGACGCCCTTTCGATCAGGTGCGGGTACCGACAATTACTCGAGGCCTGCCGCAATACAGGAAAAAGGGGGGTTTGTTGGAACTTCAACAGGGGTAAATGTACTAGGCCCCAGGGATCATGCAAATTTAGACACGAATGTAGTGGGTGTGGGCAATCATCCCATCCTGAGTCCACGTGCAGAGCCAAACCGGGTGATAACGGGGGTAGAGGAGGCGCCAAACAGGTCTAACATAGTCCGAGGGGCACCTTTACCTACCCCGATTGATACCTTGGCAATGATTCCTTGGCTCAGTGAATACCCGGATCGTACTTCTGCTGGGGTGTTGCGGAACGGGTTTTCTTATGGTTTCCGCATCCCAGTGGGGGACTTTCAAGGTGCAGAGAAATGTAAAAATCAGCTATCGGTCTTCCAGCATACGACCGTGGTACAGGATAAGATCAGGAAGGAGGTTACTCGAGGTCGAGTCGCCGGTCCGTTTAGTGTACCACCGGTTCCTAACTTTGTTTGTTCCCCTTTAGGTGTGGTCCCAAAGAAGGACCCGGGTGAGTTTCGGCTGATACATAATTTATCAGCCCCACGTGGTCTTTCCGTAAACGAAGCGATAGACCCGGAAGTGTGTTCGGTGCGGTACGCATCCTTCGATGAGGCCGTAGCCATTTTGAATCGCCTGGGGCCCGGGGCGCTGATGGCAAAATCTGATATCGAGTCAGCGTTCCGGTTGCTCCCGGTACATCCAGACGATCAGCGTCTCCTAGGTTTCATTTTCAGGGTCATTATTACATGGATAGGTGTATGCCGATGGGGTGCTCTATATCTTGTGCCTATTTCGAAAAATTCAGTAGTTTTCTACAATGGGTCTTCACAAGGAAGACGGGTTTCCAACATGTGATGCATTACCTTGATGATTTTTTGTTCCTGGGGGCAGCCGGGGATCCGGAATGTGGGCAGGCTTTGGCGCAATTTTGTGTCTTGATGAATCAGTTTGGCGTACCATTGGCACCAGGTAAGACTGTGGGGGCCTTCCACTTGCCTCGAGTTTCTGGGGATCGAGTTAGACTCCGGAGAAGGTTGTTTTCGTTTACCAGCTGACAAAGTGTCAAAGTTCAGGACATCCCTGCAAAGGTGTATGAGTGGACCTAAGGTTAAGCTGCATCAATTACAGCAGTTAGTTGGCCAGTTGAATTTTGCCCTGAGGGTTATACCAATGGCCCGCCCCTTTTCCCGTTCGATTGCTCAAGCCATGGTCGGCCTAAAGGAGTGCCATCATCGCACAAGGCTCTCGGCAGAGGTCCGCCAGGACATGCGCATTTGGTTGGCATTTCTGGCGGATTTCAATGGTCGAGTCGTCTGGAACACACCGGCCGTGTCCTCTGAGGAGCTGGGGCTGTGGACAGATTCGGCAGGGAGCATAGGTTTCGGTGCCATCTTCGGCACAAGATGGTCTGCACAAAAGTGGCCGACATGGTGGCATGACAGTGGACTGACAAGTAACATTGCTTTCCTCGAACTTTTCCCCATTTTAGTGGCCCTGAGAACTTGGCCCGAAGGGTTCAAAGATCACTCTGTGGTATTTTGGTCTGACAATATGACCGTGGTCGAGTGTATCAATAGTCAGGCAGCACGATGCAAATGGATTTTGAGACTGCTCAAGGAAATTGTTTTACTGTGTATGCAATTGAATGTGCTATTCAGAGCAAGACATGTCCCAGGGGTAATGAACCAGGCGGCTGATGCACTGTCTCGTTTTCGTATGCAGGCTTTCTGGGGTTTTCTTCCTACAGCGGACCCGGAGCCGGCACCCTTTCCCGAAGCTCTCTGGTCTCTCGGTGCCCCGAACTTCGTAACCTCGTGGGAGAGAGTTTAGCACCCAGGACGAGGAAGGCATATGAAGGGGCGTTCCGGTCCTATTTAGCCTTTTTGGGGACTGATAGAGAGGAGCTTTGGGGCCAGGAGGAATGGGTGGTAAATTTTCTGATGTCCTTACATCTGGTCGGGAAATCGGTGGCCACGGCTCAGAGGCATCGGGCTGCCATTTCCTTTGTTGCTAGGGCTCATGGGATCCATGACCCGACAGCGTCTTTCGTTGTACAGAAAGCTCTACGGGGGTGGCAACGCCTTGAGGGTCGCAGAGTAGACGAGAGGCGCCCGATAGGTTTGGATAGGCTGGCCCAGTTATTATCCAGACTCCCTGCTACGTGTTCATCTCAGTTTGAGACAGTGTTATTCCGAGCCGCTTTTACGCTGGCATTCCATGGGGCTATGCGGGTAAGCGAACTAGTGGCGAGGAACAAGCAGGATGTGACAGGAGGATTGTGCCAGGAGCACGTCCAGATCAGAGGGGAGACGATGACGGTCTCATTTGTCAGGTCCAAGACCGATCAAAGTGGGATGGGTGACTGCGTAATCATACGCAGGATTCCCGGGTCCTCCATGTGCCCGGTAAGGTGTCTAGAAGATTATTTAGCACAAAGGGTGGCATCATGGGGGGGGACCTTGTTGAGACACGCTGACGCCACCCCACTGACAAAGTTTCAGTTTCAGCGGGTGCTTGCGATGTCGATTGCCGCTGCGGGCTTGAACCCGGGCGAGTTTGGGACCCATTCCTTTCGGATAGGGGCTGCTACAGAAGCTACAGCCAGGGGTCTGAATGTTGAACAAGTTAAACGGGTGGGGCGTTGGTCCTCCAATTGTTATAAAAGGTATGTGCGGTTGCACATGTTGTGAAGCTGTAACAATGTACTCACGCTTCTTGTTTTTGTTTGGTTTTCAGTTGCGCAAGCCTATGAGGCGGGGCGAACTTTGCAGTCGACCCAACACCGGGCCAGCGGTCAGACATCACCGGCTGTGAAAAAGGAGGTGTGGGTCGTGGGCCACTCATACGTGAGACGTGCCGCAGACGTATTCAAGGCAGGTGATATGATTCACGTAGCTGGGGAATACGGGTACAGTGTGTCCTTCTACGGAAGAGGCGGTCTCTGTATTGACCAGTTTCAATCATTTTTTGAGGGTTTGCTATGGCGGACGAGGTCACCGCCGTCTGTAGTCATAGTACATCTTGGGGGTAATGATTTGGTCACCACTGGTAGACGACTTCTTCTTGAGGCGATGCTTTCCACTGTAAGTTGGTTAGCGAGGAGAGTTCCAGGGTGCACAATTGCATGGTCCCATATGATCCCACGAAAAGTGTGGCGGGGGGCTATTTCGGTTCTTGCTTTAAATCATTCTGTTAGAAAGCTTAATAACAAAGTGAGTAGGTTGTTCCGTTCCAAGACACTGCATTCTATTTCGCATGGGTGTATTAATGATGACAGTATGTATTTGGGGGATGGAGTGCATTTGTCTCGGGTGGGGAATGAGTTACTCATAGGAGACTTCTTAGCATGGCTAAAAACGTTACACCATGACTTTTAGGTAGAAGTGTTGTGGGGGGTCCGGATAGCCGGTCAACTATCCGGCCTGTGGCGGTAAGGTCATGATCGGTGAGCACTAATTGGAAGATCCCTATGAGTGGGCGGCACCCAGCACGGATGGGAGCGCTCGGGGGAGGTGGCCATTGGCCCCTCAACGGGGAGGCGGTCCCTTCTAAGGATGGGTCGCCGAAAGAAAAGGAAAGGCGGTCAAGGCCCCTTCCTGGGTAGGAGGGGTTACAGCCCCCTCCTGGGGAATTTCCCGGGGCCAGGACGTCTGCGACGGCAGATGTGGTAAGTTGTGTGGGGTTTGGGGGGGGTCTACGCTACCTTCTAGATACCTCACACGAGTCCTCGTACGACCTCTAAGTGGCGTCGAGTTTTATTGGGGCCCCCGTCAAGTCAAGGGAAATTGGTAATTGCACTTGAGGTACGCCTCTGGGCCGCCCCTCACAAGTGAGGGCGATATTTCTGGGTTAGGGATCTTGACACCGGTTACGACCTTGCCGTTGGCCCTTAAACGTTAGGATGTACAATTTCAAAATTTCAAGTAAATGTTTTGTAGGATGTTAGTTCGGCTAGGAGAACCTTTGTATTAGAGAATCTGTTAAGGTTAGCCAAACATCGCAATGTGGTAATGAAATTGTACATAATATGAAACTGTTTATTTAATGTTTTAATTTTGTTTCATATTTTAATAAATACGGCCGGGAGGGTTACTCCCTCCCGTCTTCCAAAAACTTCAGAACTGTTTCCGGTTTCCCATCCTTGGGGATTGTGTTGAGAGGGGGTGGCGGGTATCTCAGCCATATGGCTTTATGCATGAATGAGCGAATATTGGAGTGCTTGTATGGATGAGTGAATGGTAATGTAAGTGGTTGTGTGGGTGTTTGAGTGAGTGTGTCTGAGTGCTAGTATGGGTTATTGAGTGGCTTTGTTGAGAGGCTGTATGGGTGTGTGAGTGAGTATGCCTGAGTGTTTGTATGGGTTAGTGAGTGGCTATGTTGAGAGGCTGTATGGGTGAGTGAGTAAGTGTGTGAGTGCAGAATAAGTAAATAAGTGGGTGTGTGAGTAGTTACATGGGTGAGTGAGTGGTTATGTGAATGGATGTATAGGCAAGTGGATGTATGAGTGACTCTATGGTTGAGTGTGTTGTGTGAGCACTTGTTCATATCTGTGAAAGGGTATATGAGTGGTTGTGTTTTTTTTAGTGGATCTATGAGAGGTTGTATATGGTTATGAATGGGTGCCTGAGGCTTCCCTGGTGAGCAGTAGCTTTACTACAGTGATCTAATGAGCAACTAGAGTGCTAACATTCAGAATTTATGGCAAATGTGTGACACATCTGAATGCCTTCTTGATGAAACACGCATTGATAATGCAACAGATCTCGCCCTCGTTTAAGTTAAAGCCATTCTGTTTGTAATGAGGTGGCTTTTTAGCTTTGCTTTTATTAGTGTTTTTCAAACTTTCATGTAAATAACATGCATATGTATGCATATATGTATATATATGTGTAGTAACGAGGTCCACACGTTGTAGGGTTCAATACCATTTATTAAGTTCAATTCCTCATGGGTGCTCCCTGCTTGACAGGATCGTAATTCACCAACATTCCACAGCTGCCTTCAAGTGACAGCACGGGTCATACCAACGGGAGGGAAGCGGGAGGGGGGAAAGAGGGAGAAGTGGGAGGAACCAAGTGACAAGTTACAACACATCATCCTCCCTAGGGAGACAAAGGGGAAAAGGCAGGGGGCATATGTAATGGGGAGCGGAGTGGATAGAAGAGAGAGAGAGAGAGAGAGAAAGAGAGAAAGAAGGAGAGAGAAAGACAGAAACAAGAAAAGAGAAGATAACTGCGACTACACAAAGAGGCCTAAAAGTGGGTCCTGCAAGGAAGACCTCATCCCCTGTACGATCCTGGAACATAGAGAAGGATGAACCAAAGGCCTCTGCCAAAGCTTTGGCAGAGAGCCACTTTAAACCAGAAAACAGTATGTGTGAGGGCGGGGTGGAGGAGGTCAGGAACAGGGAAGATTCCTGAGCCTCTAACTACTCTTCCCCTCCCTTTCTTATCAACCGTGAGAAGACAATGAATCCCCAGAATATCCCGGTAGAATCTGATAGGGAAGGGTAAGGCGTGAGATTAACACCCACAATTCCCGTCCACCCCGAGCCCCTAAAATACTAACGAGAAACAGTAAGGCATAATGCTACTAATGAAACATGTGTCTGTCCTCAAGGAAATAATGTAGACACTGGTAGAAAATAACTACCCCATCGTCATGTCCCGGGGCCAACACTTCAGGCTTCTAGATAAACTCAGTTAATATTTCACACGTGGTACTACTGTAAACAAGGGTTATTAGTTCTGTGATGGCCAACCCAAAGTCAAAGTTATAATAATCCTCAGTTCTAATATTACCCAGGAGGTATTGGTGTTAAAGAGAGTTATCAGTTCTGTGATGGCCAACCAAAAGTCCAGGCCATATCCCAAGTGGAAAACAGATTTTCCCTGGCGGATGCTGCAGAGTAAATGATTCCTAGAATAGCTGCTTTTCCGCTATGCCAGTAAGCCACCAGTCAGTTCCTAAGTTTTACCTCGAGGAGGAGCGTTGCACCTTGTGGTGTGCCTCTTTACCCTCCTCCACAGTCTCCTCTTAACTTCCCAAACACCTGGGAAGACTTTACAATTATGCTCCAGGCTACTCTCCAACGTATCTTCACCTTCCATGCAGGTGAGAGATCAAAACTTTAAGATCTTCTCCTTGGGTAGTTTCCTGGACCAGACCGCACTGCGTCTGCGCCTTGTAACCACACAGACCTCATACACCTTATCATAATCGTTGTCTGGTCTAGACCATCCTCCCCCTTCGGATCTCTTTCCATACTCAGCACCTGAACCTCTGGTCGTGGGTTCACACCATGTAACTTCATGCCACTCTCTCCAAAAGTGGTGTCGAATAGGCTTACACTTTTCCTCCTTTAGTCTTTTAGTTGGAGTAACTTTACATTTTCCTTTACTACCAAACTCATTTTCATTTTTTCTAACTTCTTCACTTTCTTCCTTCACAGATTTCATGCCTATATTTTCCCTCCTTTCAAGTCCATTATAAATACCATGTTTGACTTTGTGTTTGTCCATAACTACTTTTTTTCTCCATTCCACTCTCCAAGCGGTTCCTTTCCATGCCACCTCACCCTCATATGGTGGTTTTCTTTCTTTTAACCGCTCAAACCAGGCTATTTGTGTACTGTTGATTTTCACCAGTTCACTACCGAGTTCATTGCTTTCTAGATATATCATCCATCTTAATATCTTTTGTTCCACCCCTCTCGGATGTGAGAGTTGATTTTCTGTGTTGTAAATCTTTTCCTTTGTACTTCTTTTCCTGTGTGACACAGAATCAGCGACAATAATAATTTCACTTCCTCCAAAGTTGATAGTACGCACAGGGTTAACTTTACTCATGTTCATCCCCACTTTGTCATCCTTGTCATCCCTGATAACTTCATATCTTTGTACATCACGAGACATCACTTGCATATAATGATCCCTAATACCTTCCATAACTTCTTCACCGACATTCCTTCCAGCTCCCTCTTGGTCATTCTTTTCAATGTTAATGTAGACCTCTTCTCCTCCTGCTCCTAATCTATTCAACAATATTTCCACCTGATCACTGGGGAGTAATGATTGTTCCTCATTTTCTATAATATCTAACAAATTATGAAAATCTTCCTTCCACTTTTCCTTTGTATTTGTAGTTACACCATCCCTTTCAAAAAATGGCTCCAGTGGCGATGAGTTATACCTTTTGTTTATTTCCATGTTAATTTCACTGTAAAACCAGATGAATAGAACACTACAAGTAAATTTCTATGGGTACTATGTTACTAGCGATACACGCAATAGGTGAAAAGAGAAGGGAAGCTAAATTCTCTTTAATCCACCCAGCGCGATGGCGTGATTGCTCCGGAGCACAGTTGTCATATACCTTAAGTAGCTCCAAAAATAGATTACTCAAAAATGCTTTGCGCCATTACCCGTGTGAGCTGACAACAGGTAAGTTTCACAGTTAGATTCATCACACGTTTTTTTTTTGTTTTTTTCCTAGAAAGTGGCTATTTTATACTTCTTGACGCTTGTAAAACCAAAATTCTTTTCAATCGTAAGTTACAGTTCTTAAGAAATGCGCATCACCTCATGGCGCGCTGCCTCAGATAAATTTCATTCGCTGCACCAGGGGTTTGCTGTACACCCTGTTATTCTCAATTTCTTCATGAAATGTGCATCACCTCACGGCGCGCTGCCTCAGATCACTTTCATACGCTGCACCAGGGGTTTGCTGTACACCCTGTTATTCTCACTCTCTTCATGAAATGTGCATCATCTCACGGCGCGCTGCCTCAGATCAATTTCATACGCTGCACCAGGGGTTTGCTGTACACCCTGTTATTCTCACTTTCTTCATGAAATGCGCATCACCTCACGGCGCGCTGCCTCAGATCACTTATATACGCTGCTCCAGGGGTTTGCTGTACACCCTGTTATTCTCAAATTCTTCACGCAGCACAAAAACGCCTCCTTAGATCTGTTTCAAACGCGGGAGCAGGGGTTTGCAGCACACCCTGTCCCGCTCCCATCTCCTCTCACTGTTTCAATGGCTTCCCGCACGCACTTGCACCACTTCTGTGTTTTTACAACTAGGGTACAGCCTTCGGGAGTTTTCTCCTCTAACGCTTATACCAACATGCCCGGTTTAACAGAGGCTGTTCCTTACTCGCATCCGATAATACTTTGTTTAGAAAAACTAACATCCAAATGCAGTCACTCACTCATGCTTAAATAGCTTGACGCACTGTCTCGGGTCAGTTTCCACTGCGATGTCAGAAATTTGACACAGTTCCCTGCTCAGAACACTTCTCCTCCGACAGCTTCAAAAGTCTCACCTCCTTGACTTGCGCTGATCCCCTTGTTCTCCGACCTGAGTCTTGCTTTCCTGCACCATAAGAATATCAAGGGAACGCCAAAGGTAAAATCTGATATTACTTTCACCTTTTTTCCTTTCCCAGTCCGAGTAATAATAATTTCCGACTCCTTCTCATATCATTTCTCAAATGGGATTCACTGCACCTCAATTCAAAAATTCATGGAGTAGGTTGAACTCACACTTGTAACAGCCATCATACACCTTGGCACCTCATGTCAACAATTCCTCACGTGGGTAGTTTACCATTGTGCCGTTCTTTACTCGTTCAAATTACGACCAGCCTCCTTTCACCTCAGAAAATGACCGGCTCTTCACGCAGGAACACTCGCTTTAATGCTTAAAATGGCCAGACGGTGGCAGTGCCTTCCCAGGTTTGCACTGTAGATTTGAGGGGAATTTCGTAAAATGTGACAGAACTTTGGCTGCAATCATGAAAACTGAGGAGAGTTAAATTTCGAACGCAAATTTCTCTGACCCACCTCAATATCACTTGCGGAAACAGAGGACACTTGGTACCCTTGCCTTGCTCATACTTCAACTCAGTCACCAAGGCTCAGTTTGTAAATTTCACAAAACGACGTCAACGATTCCGAATCCGTTCCCCGCTCCGCTCAGCTCTCCTCACTAAGCTGAAACTGCTCACCTCGTGAACTTTCACAATTAACTTGGCTCTTGCTCCTCTCACCATTTCATTTCCACACAGACTTTCGACTTTTTCCCAGAGCTCGTTTTTCCAAGTCAGTCACCCAGGCTCATATTTTCACCTTCAAAGCGCGGCGATAGCGAGCTCTCCTCATGAGCTTCAGCTGCTCAACTCATGAACATTAGTATCTTCCGAAGCTCATAAACTCGGGTCTTACACCTCTTCACTATCACAATTACAAGAGCGCCCGAGCTAAATCCTCAAATCATTTCTTTTTCCTTGTTCAAGCTGAAAAATTCCAGGGGAGAGCACCCCACTGACCCTGGCTCAGCTCCGTTTCCGTCGTCGCCAAAATGTAGTAACGAGGTCCACACGTTGTAGGGTTCAATACCATTTATTAAGTTCAATTCCTCATGGGTGCTCCCTGCTTGACAGGATCGTAATTCACCAACATTCCACAGCTGCCTTCAAGTGACAGCACGGGTCATACCAACGGGAGGGAAGCGGGAGGGGGGAAAGAGGGAGAAGTGGGAGGAACCAAGTGACAAGTTACAACAATATGCATGCATTTATATTTGTATTTATATACATATGCCGATTATATATGTTTATATATGTATGTATATATATATATATACACACATACATATATATAAATGCATATGCATGTATATGCATATATATATATATATATATATGTGTATATGTGTGCGTGTAGAGAGAGGTAAAGAGGTAGAGGTGTAGAGGTAGAGGTAGAGAGGTAGAGGTAGAGAGGTAGAGGTAGAGAGGTAGAGACTAGTAGAGAGAGAAGTAGAGAGAGGTAGGGAGTAGAGAGTGAGTAATAGAGAGTAGAGAGTGAGTAGTAGAGAGTAGTAGAGAGCAGTAGAGAGAGTAGCAGAGAGTGAGTAGTGGAGAGTAGTAGAGTGAATATTAGAGTGAGTAGTAGAGAGTGGTAGAGAGTGAGTAGTGGATAGGGAGTAGTAGAGAGTAGTAGAGAGTAAGTAGTAGAGTGAGTAGTAGAGAGCAGTAAAGAGTGAGTAGTAGAGAGTAGTAAAGAGTGAGTAGTAGAGAGTGAGTAGTAGAGAGTGAGTAGTAGAGAGTAGTAGAGAGTGAGTAGTAAAGAGTGAGTAGTAGAGAGAGAGTAGTAGAGAGTGAGTAGTAGAGAGTAGTGGAGAATATTCCAAAGTTTGGCACAGCACCACTTGCACAACAAGTCCAATCAAATCATATCACTTAGAGTCCTTATTGAAGCGCTGAATCTTGGTGTATATTCAAATGCTTTTACTTTCCTTAAGTTTATGTACCACAGTCAGCCGACACGCTTCGTTCTGTACAACAGAAGTTCTTCAGGGTGTACTTATTTCCTTCAAGTTATGTTGATATCCTGTTGTCATATAACTAGATATTTCTTCCAAATGATAGATGAGTCGTAAGTACATTCTTATTCAAATTGACTAGGTATCAATTTTACCCACGCAATTCGGACAGACTTGAGTAATTTATAGCATCCTTAAAGTCAGTCTTTCAAAAATTCCAAAGTATAGGACATGATAATCCAAATCCAAATGTTTCTCAAGAAAAATCATTTTCCATTGTTCGGAATATCGGCGTTTGGGCAGATATGACCCACGGACACGGTTTATAACTTTTCTTGAGAAACATTTGGATTTGGATTATCATGTCCTATACTTTCGAATTTTTGAAAGACTGACTTTGAGGATGCTACAAATTACTCAAGTCCATGGATTCTGCTGGGAACGCCCCCAGCAACACCCATTGTACGCCCCTTTAATGCAGGACACTGCGTTAAAGGGACTGATATTTATCAGGCAGGATTAAGCCACAAAAAGTGGCTTAGTCCTGCCTGTTAAATATCACTCAGTCTTCTGCGCCACCGGAACGTCACAAAAAGTGACGTTCCGGAGGCGCAAGGGGCTCGTAAATAAGGCCCTATAGGTTTCACACTAGTTATAGTTAGGAATTAGCATTTAAAAAACCTTTGAAATTCACTGAAAAAACCATAGGTTTCACACCAGTTATAGTTAGCTGGACATTTTACTCATATAAAACCATTGAGATTTTTTTTGGGTGAATGGAAATATAGTTTACGTTCTGAGCCTTTTCTTTATGAAGAGAGTTATCTTCAGAGTAATGATTTTTGCATGCAGTTGACACCAGTGGTCATGCGTATGAGGTTACAAATGGTTTTCCTATTGAGAAAGAGAAAATTGTTCCTAGAAATGCAGAAGAGGTGATAGCTGATGGAAGTTTTAGGTAGACGTCCTAAAGCTGCAGTATACACTTGGAATTGCAGTAGTATGTGTAGTGTACGGCAGGAATCTATTGATTTTTTACGCAATTTCTTACGTAACTATACTAAAAAAAGTGTTTAATCGAAAGATTTAGATGTTGCAAGGACTAGACCCTTGCAGAGTGAGAGAAAATACTGGTTTGCAAGGTCATTCTCTGGCTTGTCTTTCTAAAAAAGTACGTTGAAGTGTTTGTCACCATTTCAGGATGTTAGCAGTACATCATACTGAAATGAGGAAATTAGTCAGAAGATTGTATTATGCAAAAAGTCCAGCACTAATGTTAAAAAAGTTGAACAGTGCTCTTTTGCTTGGATCTGTATCAGATGTAATGAATGTTTGTGATGAAATTCAGGTTAGTTACTTTGGTCCTGAGGAAGACAGAATTTGATATATTAATAGAAGGACATGTAGAAGAGAATGTACAACATTGTAGTACAGAACATTTTGAGCAAGAAATTACAAAGTTTAAGGTGATTTCAGGCAAAAGGCCAAATTATTCTTGTATTTGTTGTCAATGAACTCCTTATAAAAATCAGACCAGGAATGTTGATCTGTATTTAAAAAGTGAAAAGGAAAATATTAATGAGTGGATGGAATTTGCAACTTATTTGTTGGCAGAGAATTGTTTTCATTTGATTTTTGATCAGCTTATTTGTAAATATTGTTATAACAAATTAGATGAGAACAAAATGCCTGCTAGAGCTGTACCTGCTTGAGTTGGTAAATATTCCTTCTGAGCTGATGGATTTAAATACTTATGAGTCTATTCTTATTCAATGTGCGCATCCATTTCAGGCTATTGTTCGTATGGAGCCTAAGACAGGAAATTTGCCTCCTTGAGATTTACAGAGAGGATTAAAGGGAAGAGTTGTATATTTGCCTCAAGATTGAAAGAAAAATATTGAAACAATTGGTGTGGAAAATGTAGAAGATGAACCTTTAGTTATTCGTGTTAATGTTAAGAGTGAGAAAATCTGGCAAGAATTAGTGGATGTTAGGAAAGTGAAAAAGGCAATGTTGTATCTGGTAAAAAATAATCAATATTATAAAAATGTGTATGTGAGAGACGAAGAAATAACTGTTGAAGAAGATAGTGACTCGCCATCTGGACAAATTGAAAAAGTGGATGTGTCTAGAACTGAAGAAATCTACGAGCATTACAGTGTTCATCCACTTCATTCTAAAGAAGTGATGGGGAATACTATAGAGTTATTCCAAATGAAAGAAGCAAAGGGAAGTCCCATTAGTGTATGGGAAAAAAGCTTGGAAGCTCGTTGTTTCCCTCAGTTGTTTCGCACAGGAAAAGGGGGACAATTTGATGACCGACCTGTGCAGATTCCTGCATCTGAATACCAGACATCAAGATTGTATGCAGAAGATCCAAGATTTCGAAAATGTATTCCGTATTTGTTTCATCTTTTGTTTGAGAGTGATTTGTCTGGACTTTCTTATGCAGTAAACCATATATTGAAAACAGGTGTACATCTGCAAAATGTTTTGGCAAAGGAATTTATGGATAAAGTACTGCAGAAAGATAATGTTTTGGAATCTCAGCTGATTAATCTCATGGCATGTCAGCGTGGTACTAATGAGTACTGTTACCGTCGTCTTGGAGAACTTAAATGTATGCTAAGGAACTTAGGAACTCCTACATGGTTCCTTACACTAAGCTGTGCTGAATATGCTTGGGATGATTTACTTCAATTTCTTCGAGAGGCAAATCCAAATATACTAAATATTGAATACAAGACACCTGGAGAATTGTGCTCTTTGGATACAGTTAATGTATGCAGGTATTTCAATCATAGATTTGAAGCTATGACGTCTTTTATCACCAATAAAAAAAATCCTCCTTTTGGAGAGGTTCTGGATTTCTTTTGGAGAAAGGAGTATCAAGCGAGAGGTGCTCCTCACATACATATGCTAATATGGATCAAAGATGCTCCCAAATTTGGAACAGACTCAGATGATACTGTGTTGTCTGTTATTGAAGAATATGCTACATGTGATATACCCAAAACTACTCTAGATAAAGACTTAAGACAAGTCTTACAATTCCAAAGCCATTGTTGTGGGAAATACTGTCATCGAAAGTACAAATCTAAGGACAAATTCTACACCAAATGTCACTTTGGATTTCATTCAACGCAAGTAAAGATACTATAGAATGTCCTGTTTTTGCTAATTATGTGAAAATTTTGAACGACAAAATTGAGCAAGAAGCTACAATTGCAGCTGAGATTGCTAGAGACAGTTCTCAAGACATTCAAACTTCTGCTCCGTTGAGTTAGGATCCACTACGAGAACCAATTGTTCAAAATGAAGCAGCAACTGCTATGAAGAGGTGGAAACAGCAATATATCAAGCTCAAGAAGATGTAAAAAACTTAGGAAACTTGGAAGAACAAGTAAATGTTAAGCAGAAACAAATATATGAGCAAGTGAGAGAACAGATTGAACATGGATTTCTTCAAGAGAAAAAAGTGTGCTCTTGCTCATCATTTTAACCTATCCGAATGTACGTGAGTGGACAAGTTGGAACAGGCAAAAGTTTTTTTAATTAAAGTAATCACAACTTTTCTACAGAAAACAACTGAGTCGCATTTATCTTGTGTTGTCCCTGCTCCAACTGGATTGGCAGTACACAATATTAAATGCATTACTTTACATCGTTTATTAATGCTACTAGTAGAGCATGAAAAGAAATTGGAATACCACAAGCTATCTGGAGAAGCTTGTTGTGAAGTTTCAAGAGTCTTGAAGAAAATTAAACATCTCATTATTGATGAGGTAAGCATGGTATCAAACTTAATGCTTGCCTTTGTGCATTTAAGAATGCAGCAAATTCCTAAAACTGAGTGTGACGTATTATTTGGAGGAAAACACGTCATCGTTTTTGGAGATCTACTACAACTTACTCCTGTAAAAGGACAACCAGTGTTTAAAACATTGGCACATGAAGATACCAGAAAGTCTTTGGGGAGCATTGGAAATGTTAACATTTGGTCATATTATGAGTATAAGGAACTTATTACAAATATGCGACAGGCAAATGATGCTGATTATGGAACTATTCTTCAAGATATAAGAATTGTAAAAGTGACTAAATATGGCAAAGAAGCTTTACAGAGACAATTACTTTCCAATTTGTTTCCAAATGATATATTGTTCCTGGGAAAATATATATGAGAATTGCAGAAAACAAATCTGTAATCTGCCTAATACCAACACTATGTGAATGTTCTATATTTAATGAAGACATTTTAAAATTGGAAAATGAAGAAATTATTGGAAGCTATTGATAAAATAGAACATGAATGAATCACTATTATTTTGACTGAAAAGTTGAAGAGGAAATTGGATTCTTTAGAGAAATCGATAAGTAAAACTGCTGCTTTAGAAAATAATTTATGTGCATGTGTAAACTGTAGGGTAATTTTACGACGTAATTTGAATGTGGAAAAAGGTTTAGTAAATGGAGCAATGGGTAAAATTGTTGATTTCGTTAATTATGTAAATAGAGATTGTATTGAATTTTTGAAAATCAAATTTGATGAAATTGCAGAAGTACAGCAATTTAGTCCTTCTCAGCTCAGTTTTTGCTTGTAATAGATTTGTATGTAGGTAGAAAACAGTTTCCTATTTCTTTGGCGTATGCGGTGACCATTCATAAATCTCAAGGTTTAAGTGTAGATAGTGCTTTAGTGAACATTGGAAGTACAGTGTTTAAAGAGGGTATGGCATGTGTTGCTTTGTCTCGAGTGAGAACTTTATCTGGATTGTATTTGATTGATTTTGATGAGACAAAGGTTAGTGCAGATGCAAATTGTGTGAAAGAGTATAGTAGGTTAAGAAGAGAATATGCGCCCAATTTAGGTCAATATCCAGTAATTGAAAAGCATGTGGTAGGTAGAAAAAGAAGATTTGAGAATATCTGTAGTGAAGCTGTAGAGAAAGAAAAATAACAAGATGAAGTTGTGATTGAAAGCAAAAAGAAAAAGGACAGTATTGAAGAGAATGTTGGTTATCAGTTTGAAAATAGTTCTGGTGTCAACTGCTATGCTAATGTAGTTGTTAATGTTGTTGTTGAAAATCGGGAAGAAAGATTCTGTTTGTTGTTGTATTCTGTTTATGACAAATGTACTAGTGATAAAAGTAAAATACAAAGTGTTTCTGATATTTGAAATGTTTTGGACATGTGTTCTGGTTCTACTCAATTTACGCAGAATATTCAGCAAGATTGTCAGGAATTTTTAATGTTTATGCTTGTTGTATTTGAAGATGAAGGTATAGATATTGAAAATCTTTTTGGCCTTTCCTATAAATGGCAGCATTACTGTGAAAATTGTTTGTTTACATGTAGCACTAATGTAGACACTGAAAGATTCATATATTTGACTTTACCTGACTGTGAATCAGTGTCTTTTAACAATCTAGTTAGAGGAGCAAGTCAAAACATGGAGTGTAGCCAATGTAAATCAAACATGTCATCAACATTATTTATACAAAGATATGGACAGTATGTAATGTTAATGCTGCAATGTTGTAGAGCTGATGGAAGAAAATGAGAAACTTTAATTAAACATTTTGTAGCTACTCAAAGTATCAATATCAGGAAGAGCTTTTGTAGCTGTTGCAATTATTTTTCATGATGGACCTTCTAAAACATCTGGACATTACACTGTTTATTTAAAATGTCCGAAAGGTTGGATACATTGTAATGATAGTCAATTGGTTTTTGAACAACATTTGCCTAAAGAGTTACCAAATTCTTACCTAATATTTTTAAAGCCAAAATGTTATGAACAAAATGTGGCCTTTCAGGATTGTTGCTGTTAAGGTAGGTTGGTCTGGTGTTGTAGCATACTTTGTAAGTGAGGGTGGGGAGCTTGAAGGGGATTCTCTTGTTGACGTGAAGCCAGTCTAGATCTCTCAGGTGATGTGACTGCGACAAGGGACATTGACGATCAGTCGGGTGGAAGTGTTTTGGACTCGTTGTAGTCGTTGTAGGTGTTTGTCCGAGTTGAGATTTAGAGTGTTGATCCTTATACAGTTGGTGATGTCTTTCAGTGGTATGTGGCTCCTTGCTCAGGAAGAAGATGAGTTGGGTGTCGTTGTCTTAGCAGATAATGTTCTGGTTGTGATGGTGGGCCACTTGTGTGAGGGTGCTATGTAGATGTTGAATAGCGTCAAGTTGAGGAATGAGCCCTGGGGGAAGTTGCAAACGATGTCACTGGTTTTGGATCAGAAAGGTGGGAGATGGATGCTGAGGATTAGTATTGAAGAACTTCCAGGCTAAGAAATTTAGATATACTATTTGGCTATGAGGAAAAGTATGTAAAACCATTAAGGAATACCTGTTGTATATTTTGTCAGCATATATTTGCAGTGTATGAAAATTAATGATAGTGTTTTGTTATTTTTAAATTGTTTGACATATCTCATAGGTACGTAAGAAATTGCTGTTAGAAAAAAACATTTAACATATGTTTTATTTCTATTTTTTAGATTGTTATTGAGAATGTTGAATGTTTTTTTTAAGATAATCTTATTGATTGTCTTTTTTTGCCCGCTGTTATTTGATGAGTACTATTGAACTCACTGTTTCTAGTGAAATTCCATATATTCTGAGAACAGCAAAAAAGGCAAATGAAATGCTTTACAATTTATTTTGTGTTGTAAAAGATATATTGTAACAGTATTTTTTTTGTCTTCCACAGATGCTAATTTTATAATATATAATTTTTTTATTATTTATTATGTTTAAGTTAAGTATAAGTAGCTGTTAAAAATGGTCGATGGAATGTGCTTCCACAGAGCTGAAGTAACAACACATGGATGGAATACATAAGTGTGTAAAGATGGTTTGTATCTTTTAAACATATTTCAAAAATATTAATATATATATATATATATATATATATATATATATATATATATATACATACATATATATATATATATATATATATATATATATATATATATATATATATATATATATATATATATATATATACTGAGTGTGCCAGTATTCTTTGCAATTTACTACAGCACATCTACTAGTTTAGAACAGGTAAGGTGAATAGACATATTGTACTTTTTTTAGTACTGCATTTTATTATAGCAGCCTGAGTTTTTTCCTATAGTGATAAGGAGTGACTGGTTTGCAAATCTAAAAAAAAATTAACATTGAACATTCATATCAATAATTATATTTATATAATCTTGTAAAGTAGTTGAGAATGGTATTTGTATCATATTTTTTAAAGGGCAAAATAGTTGATAACACTAGTTTTGTGTTATGTATTAGGAAAAATGATAACATGAAGTGATTATGTTTTTGTACAAGGACCTACAACATAAGAAATTCACTATAGAAAAAAACCAGAACAATATGGAAGACGATTTCGAAATTAGTAAAAGGCTCATAGAAGAACTAAACATACCTTTCACGGGCAGCAAGAATGACGAGGAAGAAATTAGTGCTGCAGATATGAGCTGTGATTTCCTAGATGAAACCTTGGATGCTGATTTTGTGGAAGCCTTATATGACATCGAGTTTGATCATATGAATTTTGAAATTGATAACCAGGAAAATGAAAAACCTGATGAAATTATTTTAGAAGCTCTATTAAATTATGAGATATTACACGAATACATTAATTATTATATAATAATAATGGTTTGAGACACTCTTCTTGCAGAATTGTAATCATTCAGCTAGTACTCAAGTACTCATAGTGCAAAGTTGGCCTTAGGGCATGGACTGCTTCAAACCCCTATAGACTATGCATGCACTCTTCTATGCACCGGCAAACTTGTCTTTTATAGCTTCTTTTTCCCAGTCTATATCCTTACACTTCCTGCAAACTCTCTGTGATTGCTGATTCAGTATTGTACTGAGCTATGCAGCAGAATGTCCTTCTCTATGCACTGTGCTAAAAATGAAGCTCTTTTAAATTCAGTCAGACACTCTCCTTGCAGAACTGTAATTATCCAGTCAGTACCCAAGTAATCATGAAGCAAAGTAGGCATTAGGCCATGGACTGCTTTAAACCCGTATAGACTATGCATGTAGTCTTCTATGTACCTGCAAACTTGTTTTTTATACCTTCAATTCCCCAGTCTGTATTATTAGACTTTCACCAATCACTCTCACTCTACTGTTTCAATATTGTAGTGAGCCATTCAGCAGTATTTCCTTATATATGTACTGTGGTAAAACTGAAGCTGTTATAAATTCAGTCAGGCACTTTCTTTGCGGAACTGTAATCATCCACTCTGTGCCTAAGTACTCATGCATTAAAATAGGCCTTAGTTCATAGACTGCTTCAAACTGCTATACAACAGTTTCAAGTTTTTATTTATTTATGTTTTGGAACTCTAGACAGAGGTCCACATAAAATCTTCCAAGATCAACATTTGGTTCGTTATAAGCAATTTTACAGGAAAATACATTTAATATAAATTCAAGAAACTTTTAAAAAAGTTAAAAATAATACAGCAGAATCTCTCATTTGTAGGATTATACATAGCATCAAGAAAAGCAGAGGAAGAGGAAATATTTAGTTTTAGACAAATAGGCCTCAACCATTTTAAACGATAATGTTTTTAAGCTGGGCAAACGAATAGCACATGTTTAACATCTTGATTATATTTGTAGCAAAAGTTACACTTTTCTGAAGAGCCATACCATTTAGAAATCAGCACATTTAGAGGAAGAAGGTCCTGTCTCAAAAGAAACATATAACAACGCAAGCCATGGGGGATATTCCAAGAAACATAAGGTTGGGGGGTTCTAAGTTGATAGTGATTAATAAGAAGAGACGGACCCCTTTTGGCAATAAGGGCCTCTTTATCTAAGTCAAAGCTTAGATTCCAGGAGGCCAATTTTAGGGTCAGTTTTAGTTGATAGGTAGATAAAGAAAAAAGGGTCAATTCATCCAGTTTCAGGAGTTTAACTGCTGATCTAAAGTTCTTTACAAGAATAGAGTGTTCATTTAGGGGACCAAGAAGTTCTTTTCGGATCAAATATCTTAAGGTATCCGAATCACCTTTGGCCAAACTGAAAACCCAGCGTACTACTCCAGCTAGACCCTGGACCCATGCACTGCGTAAACCAAATTCCAGTCTAAAGGCTGCAATAGTGCACAAAGTATTAACCGTACACAGTTTCCGTAAGATTTTTCCCTCTGTGGTGTTTAGAAAGCCCCAACTCCCCATTTCAAGAAGTTCTATGGCGTATAGTAAAGTAGCTGGAATTTTTGCTCTAAAAACCTCCAAAAGATGCATGAAATGCCTCTGGCCAGTAGATCTATAAAGGGTATTAAGGCCCCTCTCGTGGGACATGGTCTTCCGGATGGTATTGGTTATGTGGGCTTTCTCACTTAATGAGCTGGAAACAATTTTTCCCAAAAAAGTATAGGATTGGACAACTTCCAAACGAAGGCCCCCTAAATTCCATAAAAAGTTTCCAAATTTTAGTTTTTTTTCTTCCAGCCATGCACATAACTTTACTCTTAGTTACGTTGATCTTTAAGTGATGGGATTCTGCAAATACGTGGAGCGCTTGTAACTGATTATTCAAACCCCTGGGGGTCAAATCCAAAATTAGTATATTGTCTGCGTAAAGCAGGCATACTATCGATTTGCCCCCCAGGGACGGGGCAATACCATCACTCAAGGAAAGAGATTGGGGAAGGTCAGATAGATAAAGTGAGAACAATAATGGGGCCAACAAGCACCCTTGTTTTAACCCATTGGCAGTTGGAATTGCTTGGGAGAGACCCCTTTCACCTCCCATAAGTATTCTGCACCATGTATCGGAGTGAAGCTCTCGAACCAGATTTAAAAGCTCAGGAGGCATACCCAGGATCGATAGCTTTCTCCACAGCAGATGGCGATCCACCTTATCAAAAGCTGTGGAGAAGTCTATAAACGCTGCGTATAGTCTCCCTCCTCGGAGCTTGATGTACTTCTCCGATAAGACATGTAGTGCAGTCAGGTTATCTAGGGTGCTATGACTTTTTCGGAACCCCGTCTGCTCGAATGGCAAGATATTGTTCTCATCGACCCACTTATTAATTAGTTGCAGGAGGCATTTAGAAAAAACTTTACCGACCGGATCAAGAAGGGCAATCTGTCGGTAGTTTTGGGGTAAATTTCTATCGCCCTTCTTATATAGGGGTATCAATATACTACCCTTCCAGGACGGAAGGATTACAGACTGTAGAAAACACAGGCTAAAGACTGGAATAAGAATCTTACTCCAGATGTCACTATTCTGTTTTAGTACTGAAATAGGGAGCTCGTCAGGGCCCATTGCTCCAGATGAGCGCATACCTTTAATGGCCAGTTCGATAGTTTTTTCCGAGGGAGGGATAAGGCTGGAGTTATTCTCTTTTTCCCTATTGGGAACAATTTCCTTATCATTTTCAGCATACAGGTTAGAAATGTATTCTACCCATTTCTGTTCTCCAATCGGGACGGGCAAGGATCTACGTCTATGACCGCAACCTTCCCCGATCAGAGACCAGAATAACCTAGATTGGCCATTAGCTACCGCCTCCCGTAATTTGATCCACACCGAATCCTCATCCCTTTTTTTGCTTAATTTTTAATCTTTTCCTCCTTCTTTTTAATAGCGCGAGTCTCTGATAGCTTAAAGGGCTGTGCTTCAAGTATTATTCTCTTGTAAGTTTGTTTATTTCTACATTAAGTAACTTCTGAGAGATGGGAAGATTTTTAATGTGAGATTTCTTTGTTGGAGTTTTTAGCAACCAAAATTATCCTATTCATGAAGTTACAGAAGCAAATTAGTTCAGAACCCTTCCAGTTAGGCACATCAGCAACTGCAATGTCTAAATGGTGCTTAATGCCCTTGATAGCTCTAGTGGTCCAGAAACATCTTACACTGTGGGCTCCAAAATTAACCAAATTACCATTCAGGGACCATTGATCTGAGAGAGGAGGATTTAAATTTAAAGAGATACTAATTATTTTATGGTCGCTGAAAGGAGTATGGGTAACCATAAGGTCCCTGAGGAGAGTAAAAGTTGACATGTCTACTACCACATAATCTATGATAGATTCTCCCGTGGTGGCCTTGTGCATGTAATTTGCTGGCGTATCGGAGGGAAGCCTACCGTTCACTATGACTCCATCTATTTCATATAGTTCTTTAAGAAGTAATTTCCCTCTCTTAGTTGTTTTTATGTTCCCGGGAAAAAGAGCTTGGGGTATCTGTAAGGAATTTTCTTTGTGTTTGTTACAAAAAGTTTCCTAACTGAAGTTGGATACTTTACAATTAAAATCACCTACTATCATTATATGAGGTGAAACATCCTTTATCGGAAGTGATTTAATGTATGTGAAAACCCTAACTAATATTTCGTTATGACAGACATCAGGGGGAATGTAGGCGTTTATTAGTATAATTGGATTAATTTTTGGATTAACCGAGTCAAATAACATGACTGCTTGGAATAAATTACTCGAATCTATAAAGTGGGAGAAATTCCAATGAATTTTGGAGGACAGAAGACATGCTATGCCCCCTCTAGCATGGCCTCTCCTAGAAGGACTTGCTTTGCCCTCCAACACTAAGTAATCCTTCCCTATTGGAAAATTCTCTATACACCATGTTTCTTGAAGGCATATAACACTAAAATCTGACTATACACTTTGCATGCAGTCTTTTATGCACCGGTAAACTTGTCTTTTATACCTTCAATTCCCCAGTTTGTATCCTTACACTTCCAGCAAACACTATCACACTACTGTTTCAGTATTATAATGAGCCATACAGCACTATGTGCTTATCTATACACTGTTCTAAAAGTGAAGCTGCTATACATTCAGCCAGACAGTCTCCTTGCAGAATTGTAATCATTCCCAAGTACACATGGGATAAAGTGAGCCTTAGGGGATGGACTGCTTAAAACCCCCATAGACTAGGCATGCACTGTTCTATGCACAGGCAAACTTGTGTTTTATACCTTCAATTCCTCAGTCTCTATCCATACACTTCCAGCAAACACCCTGTGATTGCTGATTCAGTATTGTACTGAGGTATTCAGCAGAATGTCCTTATCTATGCACTGTGCTAAAAATTAAGCTCTTATAAATTCATTCATGCAGTTTCTTTGCAGAACTGTAATCATGCAGCCAGTACCCAAGTAATTATGGAGCAAAGAAGGCCTTAGGCCATGGACTGCTTTAAACCCCTATAACCTATGCTTGCAGTCTTCTATGTACCTGCACACATGCCTTTTATATGTTCTATTCCCCAGTCTGTATCCTTATACTTTGAGCAAACACTCTGTCATTGCTGATTCAGTATTGTACTGAGCTATTCAGCAGAATGTCCTTATCTATGGAGTGTGCTAAAACTGAAGCTCTTATAAATTTAATTAGTCACTCTCCTTGTAGAACTGTAGTCATCCAGTCAGTATCCAAGTAATCATGGAGCAAAGTAGGCCTTAGACCATGGATTTCTCTATACCCCTATAGACTATGCTTGTAGTCTTCTATGCACCTGCACACCTGACTTTTGTACCTTCAATTTCCTTGTCTGTATCATTACACTTTCACCAAATAATCTCACACTACTGTTTCAGTAACGTAGTAAACCATGCAGCAGTATGTGCTTATCTATACACTGTTGTAAAAGTGAAGCAGTTACACATTCAGCTTGACACTGCTTGCAGAACTCTTATCATCCAGTCACTAACCAAATATTCATGTAGTAAAGTAGGCCTTAGTATATGGACTACTTCAAACTCCTATTTACTATGCACATACTCCTCTATGCACCTGAAAACTTATTTTAAACTTTTAATTACCCAGTCTCTATCCTTATACTCCCTCCAAACACTTTGCCACTACTGTTTCAATATTGTAGTGAGCCATATAGCAATGTATGCTTATCTATACACTGTACAACACGTGTAGCAGTTATACATTCAGCTCTACACTCTCCTTGGAGAAGTGTAATCATTCTGCCACTACCCAAGTAATCATGCAGCAAAATAGGCCTAAGGGCATGGACTGCTTCAAACACCTATAGATAATAAATGCACTTTTCTTAACATCTGCAAACTTGACTTTTAAACTTTGAATATGCCCAGTCTGTATCCCGACACTTCCTCCAAACATTTTGCTACTGCTATTTTAGTATTGTAGTGAGTTATACATCAGTATGTTCTAATGTATGCACTGTTCTAAAAGTGAAAGTGCTATATATTCAGCTAGACAATCTCTTTGTAGAAGTGTAAGCATTCAGTGGGTTTCCAAGTAGTCATGCACCAAAGTAGGCCTTAGGGCATGGACTGCTTCAAATCCCTATAGACTATGCATTCACTGTTTTATACACCAGCAAACTTGCCTTTTATACCTTCAATTGCCCAGTCTGTATCGTTACACTTTCACCAAACACTCTCACACTACTGTTTCAGTATTGTAGTGAACCATACAGCAGTATATGCTTATCTATACACTGTTGTAAAAGTAACACTGCTATATATTCAGCCACACACTCTCCTTGCAGAATTGTAATCATTCCGCCAGTACCCACGTACTCATGGTGCAAAGTGGGCCTTAGGGCATGGACTGCTTCAAACTCCTATAGACTATGCATGCACTGTTCTATGCACCTGCAAATCTACCTTGTATATGTTCAATTCCCCAGTCTCTAACCATACACTTCCACCAAACACTCTGTCATTCCTGTTATAGTTTTGTAGTGACTCATTGATCAGTGTGTAGTAATCCATTCACTACATTCAAACAGTAATTAGCAGATATAGAATAAATGGTACATCCCCAGAGGTATGCCAGTTATTGTGCACTGTGACATCACCACAATGGATGCACCATATTTACAATGTGGTGTATTATGGGGCAATAACGGCACAGATATATGATGTATTTGTGTTGTGAAGGTGACGCATTTCTTGCACTTGCAACGCAGCTCCAGCAATGCTCTTGGGGCCCTATGCTAACAATGCTGTGTCAATCCTTACACCTGTTTCAAGCAGATGCAGGGTTTTGACGCAGCATCACCCTAACAGTGACTGAATGAAATCTTATAGATTTCATTCAGTCACTTTTAGGAGGAGTTCCTGCGCCAGAACACCCCCAACCCCCTGCGCAGGAAAGCCTTCTTCTGGTGCAGGGCTTTACAATGTGATGCACCTTCCATATGCGTCACATTGTAAATACCACACACCATGGCACGTCTTTTGCACCACCGTTGCATCACAAAAGTGACGCAACAGATGTGTAAAAGACGCACAAGGGGGTTGTAAATCCGCTCCTAACACACACAAATTCACCCAGGCAGTTTCACCAGCAGTGTAAATTGAAGCATAGACTTGTAACATATTTATATGAATGTGTTACATTCAAGTGCTTCGGATGTACTACAGTATACTATATGTAAACACCTTATAGATTTATGCTGTAGCACTTCCTTATAGTTCTGCTCTTTCACATTCACCATACACTAGTAATGTATTCATTCATTTATTTATGAACTACACATTCATTCTGACAAACTTTTACACACTAACATAGAAATATAGTTCTTTCTTTGACCAGTGAAGGTAGTTCTAAAAACAACAGTTATTTTGTGTTTTTAGTTTTCTATTTTTTTTGTATTTTTTCAACAAGTTTTTTTTCTTTTTAATCCGTTAACCACGGCGGTAATTCCGCCGCGGTGCTGGCGTTTCCGTGCCGACGGCAGCAAGGAAAGGGTTAAACCAAAAAAATGGAACTGGAACCCAAAAAGTGTCCAACAGGAACAAAAGAATGAAAAAAAAACCTAATGTCGAGGACAGCGATGCTCCTGCTTCCTGCGTTTTATGAGGTCGATAGACTGTTCCCCATAACACAAAACTTCATCACAATAAATGAATAGAATTTTAAGTTCACCGAAATCAGGTTCAATCTGTGGGTGTGGACTGCTTCCCAAAGGTGGTGGTGGTGCACTTGATGTGCTTGGTACAGCAGCAGGTGGGTTCTCTTGCAACCTCCATGTTGCAGCTCTTGCAAAGTTGTTGGGGTGCAAGTTTTTCACGTGCCGCACCATACTCGCAGTGCCAAATGAGTATTGTTTTGAAGAATTGCCCCTGGAAAGCGTTGTTTGGCATATTTTGCATGTTACAAGTGGAGCATTAACCTTTTTTTCCCCTTCAGGGGAAGTAAAAAACTTCCAAATAAGTGCCTCTTTTTTCTTCTTCTGAGGTTCTTCTGCAATGAATTCTCCATCAGATGAATGGCTGGAAGACGACTCCATAGGTGTTGTCATAGTTGTCTTACTTCCATTTTGACAGGCTTCAGAGAAGAGATGCTTCTTCTTAGAAAGTCAAAGTAGAATGATTAAAATAGGAGGGGTCTTTCAACAGTTGGAATAGGAAGTGTTATGAACCAATAAAATCTCTTCTTTTTAAGTCACATGGCTTTGCCTACGCCTACGGTGTGCTTACGGTGCTCTTACGCTGCGAGTACGTACGACGTACCTCCGTGATTTGCGTAATTGGTTTTAAAAGTAATATACGCTTATTAAAGGTTTAAAAACTATTTTCATGGTTATCCCAGATAATGTCTTCCCTAATATGTACATTAAATACATAAAATATGTTTTTGAACACTTCGAAACTGGGGGGCCGTGCATGACGTCACGCGGAAGCGTTGATGTGACACGTAACGTCAAAGCGTATCCGTAATGTTGCGCGGGTACGCGCAGAGGACGATTTACCGTACAAAGTATGGTGCGATCACCGTACGCGTACGGCACGTTCACCCAAAAAAAACAATGAAAAAGGAATTATATATAATTTAATTTTAATATATTGAAAAAGATGTAATAAAAACAAGATTTTTTTATTTAGTTTTGTTATTATTTTACATAAAGAATATGAAATATAATTTAAAAAAATCAAATAAATATAAACATTTATAATAAAACTGTAAGAAATTAGTATAAAAAGAAAGAACTATGATAATTAATACATTTAAAAATTATCATTTACAAAATCTTTGAGATTCACTGAAAAACCCATAGGTTTCACACACGTTATAGTCAGGAATTAGCATTTAAAAAACCTTAGAAATTCACTGAAAAAACCATAGGTTTCACACGTTATAGTTAGCTGGACATTTCACTCATACAAAACCATTGAAATTCCCCCGTTATAGTTAGTTCAGCTAACTATAACTCGCACGCCGGCAATGCACTGCTGATGACGTCACATACTACATCACTCATGACATGGTCAGTGATATCACTCATGACATCATCCAGTGAATGTGGGTTGGTTCCTGTATATTTAAACATGTATTATATATATAGCAATCTGCATTGAAGAATGAGTGGATATATAAAAATCTGGATAGTAGATTTCGCAGCAGTGTGATTGATGATTGATTGTTTACTTGAGTAATGTATAGTGTCTAACTAAATATATTGGATAGTGACTAAACTGTGTGAATATCTGTATGACTTGGTCAGTTGTTGTGTAAACTGCTGCACCAGTTGGTTACTAGCTATGTGAAACTCTATATTAGTTGTTGATTAGTTAACGTATGTGCTTCGGTGGGGGGTCTGTGACTGCCCAAAGATATGTGAATAGGTAATTCAGCATGTATATGAGGTTAAAACTACATATTAGAATAGACAGTGTATGTGACAGTTGTTCAATATAAATAAGTGTAAATAAAACTCATTGATTCCAATGGTGACTGTATAGATACTTCTAAACCTGTAATAGTGATTTCATAACACACTAAGTATGAGTTACTATTGATATGAATACATGAAGTGATATTTGTATAAGTGTGTAGCTGAGTAAATGTAAATAAGGTACATTGTTTGCAAAAGTGAGTAGGATGACTGCATAACTGAATAGGATGTGTGCTGGCGTGTAATGTTAATATAAGTGTATAAGTATATTTGATAGTGTTCTATTGATCATTGACAACATGTATGAGTGAATCTATAGGTAAGTGATTAAATGTGTGTGTGTAGATCTAGAAATTACTGAGTGGGTTTTTACATACTTGTATTGCTGTGTCAATAGATTCAAATATGGTACGGTTTATTTTTCAGTGAGTGATGAAAGGTTATAGTAGTGTATGATGTGTTATATCATATTGTCACGTGGATGATGTCAACAGTGATGTCATCAGTGATGTCATTTGAGATGTCATCAGTGATTTCATCAGTGATGTCACTGACCATGTCATGAATGATGTAATATGTGACATCATCACCAGTGGATTGCAGGCGCGAGAGTTACAGTTAGTACAACTAATTATAACGGAGGAATTTCAATGGTTTTGTATAAGCATGGGCGAATTTAGCGAATTCGCAATTCGCAAATTTGCGGATTTGCAAATTCGCAATCTGCAAAATTCGCGAATTTGTGCAAATTAGCGGATTTTTCTTTTTTGGCGTGTTCGCGGGGCGATTTGCGTGTTCGCGGGATGCTTTGCATGTTCGCGGGGCTCTTTGCGTGTTCGTGGATTTTTTTTGCGAGACTGCTCGTTGTTGTGCCCTTCTGCCCTCTGCCCCACTTGTTTTTGTGCCATTCTGCCCTCTGCCCCACTCGTTTTTGTGCCCTTCTGCCCTCTGCCACACTCGTCATTGTGCCCTTCTGCCCTCTGCCCCTCTCCTGTTTTATTTTAGAATGGCGCCGGCAAGCTGCCAGCGCCTTTCTAAACTAGTTACTAAGTTAGCCTCATCAGGAAATACTAATAGATAAAATAAAGCAGGTGCTCGAATTCAGTTAAACTCGAGCACCTGCTTCAATTAGTGCTTCCTGTTGAAGCTAACTTAGTAACTATTTTAGAATGGCGCTGGCAGCATGCCGGCGCTATTCTAAAATAGTTACAAACTTGAAGCTTGAACTTTTGCCCCCCGGATCCGTTCCACTCGCGGATTCGCGGATTTTTGGCAAATTCGCGGGAGTTCGCGGATTGCGAATTTGCCGAAAATCCGCGAGCGGAACGGATTTCGCGCCCATGCTTAGTTTTGTATGAGTGAAATGTCCAGCTAACTATTACATCCCTGAAACCTTTGGTTTTTTCCATGAATTTCTAAGGTATTTTAAATGATAATACCTAACTATAACATGTCTGAAACCTATGTTTTTTTTAGTGAATTTCAAAGGTTTTTTAAATGATAATTCCTAACTATAAACCTACCTGAAACCAATGTTTTTTTCTGTGAATTTCAAAGGTTTTTGAAATGACAATTCCTACTTATATCGTTGATCGCTTCCCTATATTTTGAACAAGAAACCAAATGTGCAATGCTACCTAAAAAATCAGGCAATAGTTCCACTTACCACTAACAAATTAACACCAACTTTTAACTAATGTAAGAACGTCGACTTTGTACTGCGTGAATCACATTCAACTCACACCCATATTTAAAGATCAATATGGGATAGACGTTCTAATTATACACTTCAGACAGAAAAGAAAATCACAATACCCAACACCACCACCACCACAACCACCCCCGAACCCTTACCCCCTACTACCTCAGAGGCAGCGCAAAACAGGACAACTGACCTTTCCAAAATGATATATCCCCTCAACAGTACACTAGCTCAATCTACAGAGATGTAGTATGTATAAGGGAAAGAACACGAACATCTACAACAATGAACACAACGCTAAGACTACAGGTAAAATACTATACAGAATTCACTATACAAACCAAAAACTTTTCAGTGTGTAGATATACTATTGATACGTGTAGTGTACTCAATAGTGAACGCAACCATATTATCTTAGACACTGGGGAATATTTCAGTCATGTAGCTGTGTTCAACCCCCTTTTAAACAGAAGCAGAGTTGGCTAGTCCAACGTAAACAACGTCAACGTTAGACTATAAATAATTAGTCTACGTCTTGGGTGTGGTTCACTTTTGCAAAGAGAAGAGACTGCACCACAGCGAAGGACCGCAGCCTGCCACGTGGCATCCTCGATACAGGCCCATTGCAAACTCAGCACCGCAGCACCGCAGACTTATGTCTGTATCGACTACTGTCTTCGATCTACACTGCGGACAGCAGGGTTTACAACTTCAATTTAACTTTGGATCTAAATTTGTCGTCGGTATCTGTGCTGAGTACTGACTTTAATCTACTCTGAGGTCAGTGGAATTGACAACTTGATACCAGTTGCGCATCAGCACTACAGAAAAAATTAAATTCAGTCTCGATTTATTTAAAGCAGAGACAATTGTACTATGTCCTCAGATTTTGTTAAAATTTAAACAGTAGGAAATCCAGCCTTCATTTATTGAATGCAGAGACAATTACGGACAGCATTCAAGTTAGCCTTGATTTATGTAAGGCAGAGACAATTTTGTTAATGGATGCCACAAAAAACATTCCTCAATGTCTGTACTAAGTACTACCTTCAAATGTACCCTGCGATCAACAGAGTTCACTACTTGATACCAGAAGCGCATCAGCACTCCAGACAACATTGAATTAATTCTCGTTTTATTTAAGGCAGAGACAATTCTAGTATGTTGTCAGATTTTGTTAACGTATGTGACAAAAAAGCATTTGTCGATGTTTCTGTGGACTACTGCCATAAATGTACTGCGGACAGAAGGGTTCACAACTTAAATTCAGCTTTCCATCTACACTATGGATAGTAGGTAATACAGCCTAGATTGATGTAATGCAGAGACAACTCTACTGTATGTGTTCAGATTTTTTTTACATAAGTCACAAAAATCATTTGTAGATATCTGTGCTGACAACTGCCTTTGATCTACATTTTGAGGGCTCATGATTCAGGTGGAATGGCGATTGCACATCACACATTCCAATAGCCAAGAGACATTGTATCAGTGCGACCAGCCTGAACCGCGAATCATCGCAGGGTGCGCACACACTGAGTTCTTCATGTACCACTAACTCACTGCACCACAAGTCATCTCCACATGGCAAAGTAAAAGCAGAATTCACTAGGCAAAAAAACATTGCTTCCAGTGTGGCCTGCCCGGACCATGCCTTATCACAGGTTACATACACGCTCAGTGCCAAAGGTACCAGTAACTCACTGTACCATAATTCATCACCAGATTGGCAGCATTAAGGCAAAGTTCAATAGAGAAAAGACATTGGTCCGAATACAGTCCCCCTTTACCACTCATTATCGCAGGGTACGTACAAGCTCAGCGCCAAAGATACTACTAACTCAGTGAACCATAAATCATCCTAAAGAAGAGTGAACAGTTTTATGTCAGCAATGAGGCATACTATGACTTTTAAATGGAATTCATGCAGAATTCAATCAACAAAAGACATTACTTCAATTACTGTGCCTCTCCTCCCCGACCACTCATCATCACAGGGTACGTACACGCTAAGCAGCAAAGGTTCTACTAATTCAGTGCACCAAAAATCATCGCCACATGACCGTATTGAGTCAGTTGTCTTATTTGGAAGAAAATATACCTGCAACTTACTTTCGTGAAAGGACAACCAATATTTATAAGAAAACTTGATTTTAAAGACTTTGCTACCAGTGCGTCCTGCTCGGAACACGCATCATCGCAGGCTCCACAGAACTTTGTTGTTTCAGGTGCCACTAACTCTTTGCACCACTTATCATTGCTGGCTGCACACACACTAAATTACCAATGCTGTGCAGCTCTAATCAATGCCACATGGTCGTGGGCTCTTGCTAACCACTGCCTCCTGCCTACACTGCGGTCATCAGAGCTCACAATTAATTACACTGTTGATTTATTATTTGCAGACTACAAAACAAAACTGCGTATAAAATTTATCAAATCCTTTACAATATCCCTTTATTATGCTTCCTTTAACAACTTCTTTTATGTCACTGATAGATTTACTTGAATAATACATTTCACGCTGAAAGTGCAAAGGTACACTTAATGATAGTCTACACTGTGGATAGCATAGGTCAGAATTTGAACCTCACTTTTTCTTCATTGGAAACCTGAATTTCTTTTTTGGAGACAAAAATGGTCACACCACAGGAAGAATCATCTGATTTTGATCCGTTTGTTGCTGAAGAATTCATAACCATCAATGGTACTTTTTTTCCCCCCTCAAAGTACATACATGCAACAGTCAATGCTTTGAGTGCAGCCCGTTCAGAACACGCATCAGTGCAGGGTGAGCACACGCTAAACACCAGACGTATCACTAGGTCAGTACACCATAAATAATCACCACAAGGCTTTATTAAGGCAAAATTCTGTAGTCAAAAAACATTATCCCCAGTGCGGCCTATCCGGATCACGCATAATCACAGGTTTAGTACACGCTCAGTCCCAAAGGAACTACTAACTCAGTGCACCATAATTCATCGCCACATGGCCGTATTAAGGCAGAATTTAACTGATTCTTTATTCATTATTTCTAAAGTGCAGTACCAAAGAAAGTCACCTCCCTCAAACCTACACAAAATCACCACATGGCCTTACTAAGCCAGAATTCACAAGACAAAAAACATTACTATTAGTACGACCAGTCCAGACCACACATGATTGCAGGGTCCACAGAACCTTGTTGTTTCAGGTACCACTAACTTAGTGGAAACCAAACTAACTATAACACCTATCAAACCCTACACAAATCCTTTTAGTATGCTTCCTTCAAAACGTTTTTTACATCACTTATAGATTTAGTTGAAGAATAAAATGCACGCTGCATACATGTTCTATCTTCCACTTGAATCATAATTGCAGATGATGCACTCCACCCTAAGATCTACACTGCGGACAGCAGGGTATATAACTTGAATTCACCTTTGCATCTACACTATAGACAGTAGGAAATTCAACCTAGATTTATTTAATGCAGAGACAATTATACTGTATGTATTCAGTATTTGTTGAAACTTGTGAAAAAAAGCATTGTTCTATAACTGTACTGACTACTAGCTTTGATGTACACTATGCACAGTAGGGTTCACAACTTGAATTTACCTTTTTATCTACACTACAGACAGCATTAAATTCAACCTCGATTTATTTAAAGCAGAGAAAAAAATAGTGCTGTTGCACTGCTAATATGTGCAAGCACCTTCAATTGAGGCATCGTGTGAACTATGATAACAAAGAATGTAGAAGATTGTGCCAAAATGTTATTCCACCACCGGCAATACCAAGTACCTCTGGGGTATCACCTTCAACATCGCCAACAGACATAAGTCCCCAATTTGGGAAAGTTAAAATGCACTGCGTGAAGTGGAATTGTTTAATTTGTTATGGGGAGCAATCAGTACACCTAGTTTGCACAGTAATTGATAACCATCAATGCTAGTTTTTTTCCCCCCTCAAAGTTCATATAGTCCAGTATGCAACAGTGAATGATTTCAGTGCAGCCCCCTCAGACTACGCATCATCGCAGGGTGAGCACACGATAAACACCACACGTACTACTAACTCATTATACCGTAATTAATCGCCATGTGCCCTTGTTAAGGCAAAATTCAATAGTCAAAACACATTTTTACCAGTGCGATCTGCCTGGACCACGCATCATCGCAGGCTCCACATAAACCGTCCCTACCTCAGTGCACCACAACTCATGAACTCTTTACGATAGTTTCTTCTGTGTAATATTTCACTTACAATGCTCCTACATTTGTATAGTAGAAGTCATAAACCGTTTATGATTAAATATCAGTATATGATATCATGATTTCTATGTCAGGATCCAGCCTTCAGCCTCTGCTTGTTTCCACATGTACCAATGCTTTATTGTTGCCTTTGTCAATGCTTTATTGTTCCTCCTTGTATTGCACTGAGCTTTGCCAAATTACCTATGTCTGTTGCTCCCCGTTCATTGCCAATGCTTGTTTGTGCTTGTGACTAGGGTTACGTTTTATTTACAGTGCCAATGCTTGTTGCATTCCTTGTGGGTCTCGAGGGTTTGCTGTTGTAGTCTTTTTCCCCTCTGCAGCTTCCGTACCCGCTTCTGGGAGTATTTAAGCGGCCACGCCCTGGAAACCGTGCGGATTATTCTCGCCGGTTCCTGGGACACGTCACCTTCTGCTTCGCTCCGCTCGTCGGAAGAATCCTGCAGCTGTTTCCGGTTTTCGGATGAGCCCCGCAGTTTCTTCGGTCAAGGCCCTCAGTTCCTGAAATGGTAGTAGACTACCACGAATCTCCGCTTGCTTGAATGCAGGTAGGATGTACCCTTTTTCTTCTTAAGAAGCACGGACGTCGGAAGTCCCGGCTGATCTTCCCGTCGTGCCGCCTTTCTGGGTCTTCTTGATTTCTTGATCAGAGTGCTAATTCTTGAGCCTAGAATACTTGGGATCATTGCTTATAGCTTCATTGAGTGGCGTTTTAACTCGATTTTGGATCCTAGCTCGCAGCGCATTTGAGTGACTTTATAAACTCGTTTTCATGGTGGAAGCCTCTTTGCGCAGAATGAAACTTTGGTGTTGTTTTAAATCGCTGACTGATGAATCTTGAAACTCTTTCTTTGTAATATTTTCAGCACAAAAAACCTTTGCATATTTGTGGCTAATTCCTGAACATTGTTAAACTTGGGATATCTTTGCATGAAGCTAATGCAAGGGGAATATATCGAGAAGTAAATATTTCTTATGCCATTCTGTAGATAACTCTAGAACCAGTTGATCATATGAATACTGAATAGGAAAACAGAAGTCATGTTGCCTTATTCAGAGTAATGCTAAGTTTCATAACGTTTGTTTAACCTGATATTTTTCCTAGGTGCAGGACACTAGTATAGTTTAGTCCCTAGCTGGAGTACACAGGAGTTCGAGTGTTCCAGTGTTTTTTCTCGTTCCAGATCTCCCTCCCCGCAGTACCCTCCCTTACCTCCCCTCGTCTAGCCACTTTGACCTTCTGCGTACTTTCTTAAAGTGCAGAGTCAGAGCTGCTGGAAGGTGGGCTTTTGGGTACTGCTCCCGGGGAACACTAAATGGACTTTTAAAATCAAGTCCCTGACAGAATAATCCGCCCACGAATTTTGTTCCTCCCGAGCAGTACTCAAAATGGCCACTATGAATGATTTATGTGCCTTGTTAGGGAATCTACAGAAAGAACTAACTGCTAGTAGGCATGAAACAGCTGCATTGGCTAATAAGGTTACACATTTACAATCACGCTTGGACTCAGCATCGCCCTCAGTTCTCCCTCAAACAAATGTGTCCACTTCTTCTCCTTCTGTCTCTGTAACTGTCCCTGCGACCGTTCCTTTGGCACAGCCGGAGAGGTTTGCTGGAGAACCGAGTAAATTTCAAACCTTCATGTCCCAGGTTCAATTGCATTTTATGGTCAAACCAACTTCGTTTCCTGATGCCCAATCCAGAATAGCCTTTCTGATTTCCTTTTTAAGTGGAGACGCAGCAATGTAGGCGGTTCCTCTAGTTCAATCAGATGACCCTCTGTTATATAATTGGGTGCAGTTTAAACGTGAGTTCGAAAGAGTCTTTGATAGGCGCACAATCACCGGATCTGCAGACCGTGAACTTTTGGAACTAAAACAAGGAAATAAAGATCTTGTGCATTATCTTACTCAGTTCAATCGTCTAGTGGCGGAGACTGATTGGCCAGAGGCTAAAAGAGCTGCCCTATAGTATCAGGGTTTAAGGGACGAATTAAAGGACTTAATAGCTCCCATTGACCCCCAACCCCGAACATGTGCTGATTTAATTGCGCTCAGTCTTCGTTTGGATCATCGAGTGGCTGATCGAAAAGGTGATAAAAAAAGAACTGATCCCCAAATCTTTTCTAGGGCAAAGGAAAGATCCTTTTCCAATCCTCAAGAATCTGTAGAACCTATGGAAATCGGAAGCTTGAGAAAACCCCTTTCGTCAGAAGAAAAGGAAGCCAGACGAAAGAATGGTCTTTGTCTTTACTGTGGTAAGAAAGGTCATTTCGTCAGAGAATGCTCTTTGAAGCCCAAAAGTCCTTGGCCACGTGATAAGAAGGAAAACAAGTCGGAAAACTAGAGAACTCGAATTTGGATCAGGAGACTTTTTCGAGTTGGCAACTTCCTCCTGAACAATCAATAGCAAATACCCTACAGTTAACTGTCCCTCATCTAACCTTGAATGTTCTTTTAATTCTACCAGACCAGAAGCAGATCATGGTTGCTGTAATGATAGACTCTGGTGCTACAGGGAATTTCATCGATTCTAAGTTTATTGCAAAAACAAACATACCAACACTTGCAAAAACAAAGCCAGAAATCGTTTACGCAGTCGACGGCACTCAGCTAACTTCAGGAATGATCACCCACAGTACCCGTTCTTTATCGATGGTTTGTGATTTTGGAGTCAGAAAACATCAAGAAACCATTTCTTTTGATGTTATCGATGCACCACAATTCGGGGTTATTCTAGGTATCCCGTGGTTAACTCAACATAACCCTACCATCGATTGGGTAAAACGCTCAATCAAATTCTCTTCCTCGTGGTGAAAGACAGAATGTTTTAATCCTGAGCAGACTGTACAAAAATCCCCGAGTGCCATTCTTCATTCTGCCTCTGTACTTTATGTTTCCACCGCTGCAGAACAAGACATCATTCTACCCCATGAATACGAAAACTTTGCAGATGTCTTTTGTGAACAAAACGCTGAAACTCTGCCACCACATAGAGACTATGATTGTGCTATTGATCTGGTACCTGGGGCTAAAATTCCCTGTAGTAGGATCTATGCTTTGACAGAATTGGAAAATAAACATCTTCGAGAATATCTGGACAAATTTCTGAAAAATGGTTTTATACGACCCTCCAAATCTCCTGCAGCCTCCCCACTCTTCTTTGTGCCTAAGAGTAATGGGGAATTACGCACTTGCATAGACTATAGAGCACTCAACGATATCACTATTAAAAATCGGTACCCATTACCATTGATTCCTGTACTCCTTGATCAAGTGAGGTCTGCTTCAATTTTTACGAAACTTGATCTGAGAGGTGCCTACCACTTAGTCCGTATCCGACCTGGAGATGAGTGGAAGACGGCTTTCAGGACTCGCTTTGGGCTGTTCGAGTATAATGTAATGCCATTCGGCTTATGCAATGCTCCAGCCGCTTTTCAATTTTTCATTAACGATGTCCTTCGGGATTTTCTTGATAGATTTGTCATTGCATACATTGACGACCTGCTAATTTTTTCATCCTCAATGGAAGAACATATACAACATGTCAAGACTGTTTTAACCACTCTGAGAACCCATGGGTTATTTTGCAAACTGTCCAAATGCGAGTTTCATACTACAAAAGTCGAGTTCCTGGGTTTCATTCTTTCTCCTTCTGGTATCACTATGGCTCCTAGAAAAATTCAAGCGATTCTTGATTGGCCCACTCCAACCACAGTGAAAGACATTCAACGTTTTCTTGGTTTTGCCAATTTTTATCGTCGTTTCATTAAAAACTTTTCAACTCTAGCCACACCCTTGACTCAGCTGCTGAGAAAAAATGTAAAATTCACTTGGACCACTGACACAGAATCTTCCTTTCAGTCTCTCAAGGAGACCTTCACCCAAGCACCTGTTCTACGACATCCGAATACTGAGTTGCCTTTTATAGTAGAAGCTGATGCTTCTGATTCTGCTATAGGGGCTATTTTGTCACAAAATGATTCAAAAACAAATGAACTCCATCCTATTGCCTTTCTTTCCAGAAAATTTCTCCCAGCAGAAACCAATTACACTATAGCAGAAAAAGAACTCTTAGCCATACGTTACGCTTTCAAGGAATGGCGTCACTACTTACTGGGAGCCAAACATACAGTGACTGTATATACTGATCATCGCAATCTTCAGTTTTTGAGATGTGCCAAAGCTTTGACCCCTAGACAGCTTCGTTGGACACTATTCTTTGCAGAATTTGATTTTGTCATAACTTTTAGACCAGGCATAAAAAACAACAAAGCAGACTCTTTATCACGTTATGACTGCAGTCCTGAAGACTCATCTCAAACTCTCAAACCTACGAGTATGCTTTCTGAAAGCCAAATCATTGGTGCTACTATGTCAGATGTCTTCTTCTTACAAATAAGACAAGCAATGCCGATTCCTAAACTACTGACCTGGGTACAAGAAGGGTCTCACAGAACTATCCATCAAAATCTCCCCTTTTTCTCAGGCCTCTTGTTTGTTCCAACCAAAAAATTACAGACTCAGGTTTTGAAGTGGTGTCATGATAGTCAATTGGCAGGCCATCCAGGCATCACAAAGACTAAGGATTTGGTTCAAAGAAGTTTCTGGTGGCCAACTTGGAAAAAAGATGTGATCTCTTTTGTTCAGGCCTGCGATGTTTGTGCTCAAGCCAAGGGGGAACATGGGCGCAAGAAAGGCCTCTTACTTCCCCTTCCTACTCCAACCCAAGTTTGGGAGGACATCGCAATGGATTTCATTACTGACTTACCAGAGGATCAAGGAATGACTGCCATTCTGGTTGTAGTGGATCGTTTATCTAAAATGGCACACTTCATCGCTTGCAGCAAACTCCCCTCCTCTTCACAACTAGTGCAACTCGTCTTACAACACATAGTACGCTTGCACGGACTTCCTAGATCCATTACTTCTGATCGTGGTCCGCAGTTCATCTCTCAATTCTGGAAAGGCTGGTGTAAAGCTCTTAACATTAAAAGTAACACTTCCACTAGCTTTCATCCAGAATCTGACGGACAAACAGAAAGGGTGAATCAGATTCTCAAACAATACTTAAGATGTTTTCTGTTCAAAAAGCAGGGCTCTTGGTTGAATCTCTTGTGGGAAGCAGAGTTCGCATACAACAACCTGCAGAGTGCTTCCACAGGTCTGTCACCATTCTTCGCTGTGTACGGCTATCATCCTCATTTCACACCATTGCTGTTAGCTAGTGAGAAAACGAATATACCTTCTTTGAATGTACATTTCCACGAAATGAAAAGGATCACGCGGATCCTGCGAAGAAATGTTTTGAAAGCTAAAGCCTCGTACAAAAAATTTGCAGACAGGAGGAGACAAAAGGGACCTGATCTCCAGGTTGGGGATATGGTATGGCTTTCTACGAAGAATTTCCAGTTCAGGAGACGGTATAAGTTTCACCCGAAATTTATTGGTCCCTATAAAATTACTCGGTGTGTGAACCATGTGTCATACAAATTGCTTCTCCCAAAGGACATGAGAATCTACCCTGTTTTCCATGTCTCTCTGTTGAAGAAGGCGGCCTCAAAGAAGAGATCTCGCCCTCCTGCTGTGCTCGTGAGGGGTCAAGAGGAATATGAGGTTAGTTGTGTAAAAGATTGTAAACGCATCAGGGGGAAACTTTGGTATTTGCTGTCATGGAAGGGTTATGGTCCTGAGGAGGATTCCTGGGTGTCAGAGGACAATGTTCATGCTCCTCGGTTGGTGCGTGATTTCCATGCAAGACATCCAAATGTCCGCTTCTAATCCTCAAGGAATGGGTGTCCCCATTTTTGTTGGGGGGCACTGTCAGGATCCAGCCTTCAGCCTCTGCTTGTTTCCACATGTACCAATGCTTTATTGTTGCCTTTGCCAATGCTTTATTGTTCCTCCTTGTATTGCACTGAGCTTTGCCAAATTACCTATGTCTGTTGCTCCCCGTTCATTGCCAATGCTTGTTTGTGCTTGTGACTAGGGTTACGTTTTATTTACAGTGCCAATGCTTGTTGCATTCCTTGTGGGTCTCGAGGGTTTGCTGTTGTAGTCTTTTTCCCCTCTGCAGCTTCCGTACCCGCTTCTGGGAGTATTTAAGCGGCCACGCCCTGGAAACCGTGCGGATTATTCTCACCGGTTCCTGGGACACGTCACCTTCTGCTTCGCTCCGCTCGTTGGAAGAATCCTGCAGCTGTTTCCGGTTTTCGGATGAGCCCCGCAGTTTCTTCGGTCAAGGCCCTCAGTTCCTGAAATGGTAGTAGACTACCACGAATCTCCGCTTGCTTGAATGCAGGTAGGATGTACCCTTTTTCTTCTTAAGAAGCACGGACGTCGGAAGTCCCGGCTGATTTTCCCGTCGTGCCGCCTTTCTGGGTCTTCTTGATTTCTTGATCAGAGTGCTAATTCTTGAGCCTAGAATACTTGGGATCATTGCTTATAGCTTCATTGAGTGGCGTTTTAACTCGATTTTGGATCCTAGCTCGCAGCGCATTTGAGTGACTTTATAAACTCGTTTTCATGGTGAAAGCCTCTTTGCGCAGAATGAAACTTTGGTGTTGTTTTAAATCGCTGACTGATGAATCTTGAAACTCTTTCTTTGTAATATTTTCAGCACAAAAAACCTTTGCATATTTGTGGCTAATTCCTGAACATTGTTAAACTTGGGATATCTTTGCATGAAGCTAATGCAAGGGGAATATATCGAGAAGTAAATATTTCTTATGCCATTCTGTAGATAACTCTAGAACCAGTTGATCATATGAATACTGAATAGGAAAACAGAAGTCATGTTGCCTTATTCAGAGTAATGCTAAGTTTCATAACGTTTGTTTAACCTGATATTTTTCCTAGGTGCAGGACACTAGTATAGTTTAGTCCCTAGCTGGAGTACACAGGAGTTCGAGTGTTCCAGTGTTTTTTCTCGTTCCAGATCTCCCTCCCCGCAGTACCCTCCCTTACCTCCCCTCGTCTAGCCACTTTGACCTTCTGCGTACTTTCTTAAAGTGCAGAGTCAGAGCTGCTGGAAGGTGGGCTTTTGGGTACTGCTCCCGGGGAACACTAAATGGACTTTTAAAATCAAGTCCCTGACATTCTATTCTACTTGTTACCAACAACAACGTAATAAAATGGAGTCAAGCACAAGTGCCAGTACCCACTTCAACTATCTATCTGTGTCTGTGAATTTATTGTGTTTGTAAAATGCTGCTCCTCCGCCCTACCGCATTATATTGTACTATGAATAGCGTATGCAACCATCTTACCTGTGACAGTAAGTGTGGGCTATTCCTCCTTTTTTTTTAGCATATTTATATAGCGCAAAATCAACCCAAAACTATATCACTAATTTACATGAGCACCGTATTTACAATACATTTTCAGGCACGTGTACATTACGTCATTACTCTACAATAACCAGATGTGGACGCAGCTCCGAGCCTCGAACATTTATTTTCAGCACCAAGTTCTACAGTGTACCTGAATAACCACATACGTATACATATTAGCTGCCCTTCATGTGCCAAAAACTGCAACTGAAACATTTCACAGCCCTGTATTACTACTGCTACAAATTAGTTTTTAAAGTTATGTTTCTAGGTATTTATTACATTGTTATCTTTAAGTTACATTTCCAGTTATTTATTATTGTTTTAATAAAAGTTAATAAAAAAAATATACCTCTTCTTTTTCTGACAACATTTCACTATTATTTAGTGTGATAATGATATAGTTAAAAAACATTTAAAAATAGAAATGATATTTATAATTTGAAGTATAATACTGATGCTAGTCTGTAGCTACGACTAACGGTTCATATGGAAATGTTTTAAAACTCCAGCACAGTAACTATTTCAATTAGCAACATAGTGTGGTGAACAACTAACCTCTATCCTCATTTAAGTGTTTCATGTAAGTAAAGGGGTGATCAGACTGTCATATGGACCTGTTTCCAGGAGAAAGGCTAAAAAACGTCAGCGGGTCCCTGAATACAGTCGATACCAGGAAAGGGAGGCAGGGAATAAAGTTGAACTAGAACACAACCTCTCCTAGGTATCACATCAATATATCGGTAATGTATCCTTCATTGAATGTATATCAACATTGTCCCACAGCAAAACTTATTTGAAAAACAGATTCTTTTTTTATTGTTGTAATTTTCTGACATAAAAGATATAATCATAGCACAATAATGTTATCAACATACTCATTCTATATATACACAGTATTTTAAAAAATATATACAATAACCCCCAAAAAGAATAGCAAAAAATAATATCATTCATTCATCTGATCACACCAAGCATCCAAGCAGTCATCCAAAACTACCTAGCAAAACTAAACCACAGTGAATCAATTGAGACAAAAACATGACAGTGAAAAATTACATAAATATTACACATACAACATAACAACAAAGAGACGGCGCCAACGCGCGGTCCGGAAAAGGATCTGTGTCCACAGTTCCTTCGTCAGGGCGCAGTAGATACATTTCTTATTTGACGTTACTTGTCCTTTAAGTATTGCGAAATAGATCAAAATAATAGAATAGCAACAAGGGGGCTCAATCTTGTATTTGTATTAAACATGATAATATCATCATGCGTTCCACTGGCATCCAAAAATATATAAAGGCGAAAGGCTTGAACCACACAGACTGGTATTACTGGGTATCGTAATCATAAAAACTGGATCCTGGTAGGTAAATGCCAAAGACGTATCCAAGGTGGGATTGAGGGTGGAGCCAATGACCCAGCAGATCGCAGATCGTCCGTTTTCCTAATATGTTACAGGAATAGCTGACAATAATGGCCCAGGCACATAACTTCAAAGTCCGAGGACGTGAGGACGTCGCGTCAGATTAGGATCTGCGTTGTGCATTCAGTGCTTACGAAATTCTACGGAGGTTGGACTTTGGACCTAGCCAGTCTACTTAATCACTGGCCAACAATATCAGGCAGCAAAAGACTTCACCGAACTCCAATCGCTGTATTTAAATAGCATGTCCAACCCCCCAAGTGGGCCTCAGGTGAGTATCAAGTGCATGCGGGTCAGTGAAGTCCTATCAATACTATCCAAGTGGATCTACTGCTAAAACATGTGAAATGGCCCATATCTATTACCCCAGTGTGTTTGTTCAAGTCCCATCGAGCCAGCTCGTCACAAAATCCTTAATTTTTCTGAGTTTAATCACTCATCTCATTAGTTTCTAAAAAAATTCAAAAATGCAAATTCAACAACAATAGACATGAAGGCAAAAAGAGGAGGAAAGAGAAAAAAGAGAAAAAAAGAGAAAGAGAAAAGGAGGGGAAAGAGAAGAAGCCCTATATACCATGAGAAACATTGTATCACATAAGGTACTAATGCATTATTAATTGTCCTGTGCAGAGTTATATGGAAAGGGGCGACCATTCGGTCCCCCCGAACGTATGGTGGAGTACCACGATCCCCCCGGGAAGCCATCTTGGGCGGGAGGCGAGTCTCGGCTGGTATGCCCGAAGCGGCGTAGCCGGGGCGCGCCTTTTCCCGCCCTGGAGTGGGTTGTCCTAGACACGGACGCGACCGGCCACGCCCACGGAGGCAGGCAGGGGCGGGTTTACGCCCGCCCTGAAGACGGATAAAAGGAGCAACAAGCCATGAAGCTTCCTCTTGTTCCTGTGCTCTGAAGCTGCACCTCCCCGCTGCACGTGAGCTCGAGACGGAACGAAGAGCCAATTTTGAGCGTTGTAATCTTTCTTTTGTCTTACAGATACTCCGTCTGAGAATGCCCAAGAAAGTCGGAAAGCGGGTCAGCACCGATCAGATGCTCCGCATGCTCATGAAAGAGGTAACGGATTTGAAGAAGAAGGTGGCAGCTAAGGACGGGGAAGGAGGACTGAAACAACCTTTGCTGGGAGTAGTCCCAGAAGGGAGAGGCAAGAGGTCCAGAAGGGGGGCACCTGGGGGGGAAGCCCCGGTTCCCGATCTCCCACTTGAAGAACAAACCCCGGTGCCGAAGGAGGGGAATCCGATTCCCGTGGTGGTCACTCCCGTGTCCGGGGCAGATATGCCTCCCGAGTTAGCAGCACAATTGGCAGCGTGGTTGGGCAAAGATAGCGAGGGCGCCACGGCTGACGACGCCCGGGTGTTAATGCGACAACTGCGGGAAACTAGGGAGGCGGTGAAGGCACCATTGTCAGTTACACCGCTGGCTCCGGCGGCGGGAAAAGCAACAGGCCCAGGTTCGGCGGAAAATGCAGCTTCTGGTTCAGGTAAGCGGCCATTGCCGATCACGGGGGAGGGGTCTGCACCTTCACGAAGGGAGAAGGTGGCTCAGCATGTTCCATTGGAAATTAAGGAGAAGATTTGGGCGGATAAATATGTAAACATTTTCTCTTTGCTTACCGACCATTATGAGATGGAGCATGTGAAGAGCCAAAAGGAGCTCATGCATCCGAGTGTTTGGCGCGCAAAAATGGCCGCCTTTAAAGTTGACGAAAACATTGGTACTTGGGGCAGAGCATGGGGAATTTTTACCTCCATCATGGGCGAGCGTAGGCCCGAGTTGCTGACAGAGTTGCCTATTTATCAGTCATGTATCATGGAATATTACGTATCGTATGGGGGCAATCAGTGGTTCTGCTATGATAATATTTTTAGAAAAGCGAAGGAACACGACCCAATCCTGACTTGGGATTGTTATGACTCCGTTTCATGGTCAAAAATGGAGAGTACAGGAATGTTGAAAATACCATTAGTAGGGAGTAGCGGGGGCGAATCCTCCCGCCAATACTCTGGGACACCCTTTCGGACGGGTGCAGGTAACGACTATCACTCAAAGCCGAATGGCAACGCAGGTAAAAGGGGGATTTGTTGGAATTTTAACAGGGGAAAATGTACGAGGCCCCAGGGGTCATGCAAGTTTAGACATGAATGTGGGGGGTGTGGACAGCCATCCCATCCTGAGTCCATGTGCAGAGCCAAAACGGGTGATAACGGTGGTAGGGGAAGCGCCAAACAGGTCTGAAATAGTCCGAGGGGCGCCTTTACATACTCCGATTGATACCATGGCAATGATTCCTTGGCTCAATGAATACCCGGATCATGCTTCCGCTGGGGTGTTGCGAAACGGGTTTTCATATGGTTTCCGCATCCCGGTGGGGGATTTTCAGGGTGTAGCAAGATGTAAGAACCAACTGTCGGTCTTGCAACATACGACCGTGGTACAGGGAAAGATTGGGAAGGAGGTTACTCGGGGTCGAGTCGCCGGTCCATTTGATGTACCACCCGTTGCTAACTTTGTTTGTTCCCCTTTAGGGGTGGTCCCCAAGAAGGACCCGGGTGAGTTTCGGCTGATACATAATTTGTCAGCCCCACGTGGTCTTTCTGTGAACGATGCGATAGACCCGGAAGTGTGTACGGTGCGGTACGCATCTTTCGATGAGGCCGTCGCCATGTTGAATCGCCTGGGGCCCAGTGCGCTGATGGCAAAATCAGATATTGAGTCAGCGTTCCGGTTGCTCCCGGTACACCCAGACGATCAGCGTCTCCTTGGTTTCATGTTTCAGGGTCGCTATTACATGGATAGATGTATGCCAATGGGATGCTCTATATCTTGTGCCTATTTTGAAAAGTTCAGTTCTTTCTTGCAATGGGTCTTCACAAAAAAGACGGGTTTTCAACATGTTATGCATTATCTCGATGACTTTTTGTTTCTGGGGGCAGCCGGGGAGCCAGAATGTGGACAGGCTTTGAATGAATTTTGTGTCTTAATGAATCATTTTGGTGTGCCATTGGCACCAGGTAAGACTGTGGGTCCCTCGACTTGCCTCGAGTTTCTGGGGATCGAGCTCGACTCAGAGGAAGGTTGTTTCCGATTACCAAGAGAAAAAGTGTTAAGATTCAGGGCATCCCTAGAAAAGTGTATTAGTGAGTCTAAGGTTAAACTGCATCAATTGCAACAATTGGTGGGCCAGTTGAATTTTGCCCTGCGAGTAATACCGATGGCCCGCCCCTTTTCCCGCTCGATCGCTCAAGCCATGGTCGGCCTGAAGGAGGGTCATCATCGCACGAGGCTCTCGGCAGAGGTTCGCCAGGACATGCGCATTTGGTTGGCATTTCTGGCGGATTTCAATGGTCGAATTGTCTGGAACAAACCGGCGGTCTCCTCCGAGGAGCTGGGACTGTGGACAGATTCGGCAGGGAGTATTGGTTTTGGTGCCATATTCGGCACACAATGGTCGGCTCAAAAATGGCCGTCATGGTGGCACGAGTGCGGGCTGACAAGTAACATTGCTTTTCTTGAACTTTTCCCCATTCTGGTGGCCCTGAAAACTTGGCCCGAGGGGTTCAGAGATCACTCTGTGGTGTTCTGGTCTGATAACATGACCGTGGTTGAGTGTATCAATAGTCAGGCAGCACGATGCAAATGGATTCTGAGACTGCTCAAAGAAATTGTGTTATTGTGTATGCAATTGAATGTGCTATTTAAGGCAAGACATGTGCCAGGGGTAATGAACCAAGCGGCTGATGCGCTTTCTCGTTTTCGTATGCAGGCCTTCTGGGGTTTTCTGCCCACAGCGGACCCGGTGGCGGCACCCTTTCCCGAAGCTCTCTGGTCTCTCGGTGCCCCGAACTACAAAACCTCGTGGGAGAGAGTTTAGCACCCAGGACGAGGAAGGCATATGAAGGGGCGTTCCGTTCCTATTGGGCCTTTTTGGGGGCTGCTAGGGGGGAGCTTTGGGGCCAGGAAGAGTCTGTAGTAAAATTTCTGCTGTCTTTACATCAGGCAGGCAAATCAGTGGCTACGGCCCAGAGGCATCGGGCCGCCATTTCCTTTATGGCAAGGGCTCATGGGATCCAGGACCCGACAGCGTCTTTCGTTGTGCAAAAAGCGCTACGTGGGTGGCAACGCCTTGAGGGGTGCAGAGTAGATGATAGGCGCCCGATAGGTCTGGATAGGTTGGCCCTGTTATTATCCGTACTCCCTGCTACGTGTTCATCCCAGTATGAAACGGTGTTATTCCGAGCCGCTTTTGCGCTAGCATTCCATGGGGCTATGCGGGTAAGCGAACTAGTGGCGAAGAACAAGCAGGATGTGTTGGGGGGACTGTGCCGAGAACACATTCAGGTCAAGGGGGAGACGATGACCGTCTCGTTTGCCAGGTCCAAGACCGATCAGGGGGCGATTGGGGACTGCATAATTATACAAAGGATTCCCGGGTCTTCCATGTGCCCTGTTGTTTGCGTAGAGGAATATTTAGCGCAAAGGGTGGCATCATGGGGGGGGACCTTGTTGAGACACGCGGACGCCACCCCACTGACGAGGTTTCAGTTTCAGCGGGTGCTTGCGATGTCGATCTCGGCCGCGGGCCTGAACCCCGGCGAGTTTGGGACCCATTCCTTTCGGATAGGGGCTGCTACAGAGGCTACAGCCAGGGGTCTGAATGTAGAACAAGTAAAATGTGTGGGGCGTTGGTCCTCGAACTGTTATAAGAGGTATGTGTGTTTGCACATGTTGTGAAGCTGTAATGATGTACTCACGCTTCTTGTTTTGTTTGGTTTTCAGTTGCGCAAGCCTACGAGGCGGGGCGGACTGTGCAGTCGACCCGACACCTGGTGACCAGCGGTCAGACATCACCGGCGGTGAAAAAGGAGGTGTGGGTCATGGGCCACTCATACGTGAGGCGTGCCGCGGACGTATTCAAAGCAGGTGACATGATTCACGTGGCTGGGGAATACGGGTACAGGGTGTCCTTCTACGGAAAGGGCGGGCTCTGTATTGACCGGTTTCAATCATTTTTTGAGGGTTTGTTAGGGCGGACAAGGTCACCGCCGTCTATAATCATAGTCCATCTTGGGGGCAACGATTTGGTGGCCACTGGTAGACGACTTCTTCTTGAGGCAATGCTTTCCAAAGTAAGTTGGTTGGCTAGAAGAGTTCCAGGGTGCACAATTGCATGGTCCCATATGATCCCACGAAAAGTGTGGCGGGGGGCTATTTCGGTTTCTGCTCTGAATCATTCAGTAAGGAAAATTAATAACAAAGTGAGTAGATTGTTTCGTTCAAGTACACTGCACTCTGTTTCGCATGGTTGTATTAAAGGGGACAGTATGTATATGGGGGACGGTGTTCATTTGTCCCGGGTGGGGAACGAGTTACTCATAGGAGACCTCATAGCTTGGTTAAAGAGTTTATAACATGACCTTTAGGCAGGAGTGTTTGTGGGGGGTCCGGATAGCCGGTCAACTATCCGGCCTGTGGCGGTAAGGTCATGATCGGTGAGCAGTAATTGGAAGATCCCTATGGGGGGGCGTCACCCATTACGGATGGGAGCGCTCGGGGGAGGTGGCCATTGGCCCCTCAACGGGGAGGCGGTCCCGTCTAAGGATAGGCCGCCGGAAGGAAAGGAAAGGTGGTCAAGGCCCCTTCCTGGATAGGAGGGGCTACGGGCCCTCATGGGGAATTTCCCGGGGCCAGGACATCTGCGACGGCAGATGTGGTAAGTTGTGTGGGGTTCGGGAGGGGGGTTTACGCTACCTTCTAGACACCTCACACGAGTCCTCGGACGACCGTTAAATGGCGTCGAGTTAATTGGGGCCCCCGTCAAGTCAAGGGAAATTGGTATGTGCACATGAGGTACACCTCTGTGCGGTTGGTCCCCTCACAAGTGAGGGTGATATTGATGGTTTAGGGATCTGACACCGGTTACGACCTTGCCGTTGGCCCTTAACGTTAGGATGTACAATTTCAAGTCAAATGTTTTGTAGGATGTTAGTTCGGCTAGGAGAACCTTTGTATTAGAGATCTGTTAAGGTTAGCCAAACATCGTACTGTGGAAATGAAATTGTACATAATATGAAACTGTTATTTTAATGTTTTGATTTTGTTTCATATTTTAATAAATACGGCCGGGAGGGTCACTCCCTCCCGCCTTCCAAAAGTTCAGAAACCGTTTCCGGATTTCCCATCATTGGGGATTGTGTTGAGAGGGGGTGGCGGGTATCTCAGCCATATGGAAAGGGGCGACCATTCGGTCCCCCCGAACGTATGGTGGAGTACCACGATCCCCCCGGGAAGCCATCTTGGGCGGGAGGCGAGTCTCGGCTGGTATGCCCGAAGCGGCGTAGCCGGGGCGCGCCTTTTCCCGCCCTGGAGTGGGTTGTCCTAGACACGGACGCGACCGGCCACGCCCACGGAGGCAGGCAGGGGCGGGTTTACGCCCGCCCTGAAGACGGATAAAAGGAGCAACAAGCCATGAAGCTTCCTCTTGTTCCTGTGCTCTGAAGCTGCACCTCCCCGCTGCACGTGAGCTCGAGACGGAACGAAGAGCCAATTTTGACCCACCCACCAGCCCCTGAGGACAGCTAGTTGTTTTGAATAAAGTTTTGATGTGGTTACTCTATTTCTTTCAGGTTGTGATGATTGTCGTGATATTGTGAATATACAATAAAGATGGTCACTTTCCGGATGTTTTCAAATAAAGTATTGGCACTAGTGTTGATCAGTAATCATGCTCATAATAAATTATAATTGCTTTGTAATTTAGAAACTTAGGTAGATTTGTCGTATTTATTGTCGGGCGGTAAGGTCATGATCGGTGAGCAGTAATTGGAAGATCCCTATGGGGGGGCGTCACCCATTACGGATGGGAGCGCTCGGGGGAGGTGGCCTTTTGCCCCTCAACGGGGAGGCGGTCCCGTCTAAGGATAGGCCGCCGGAAGGAAAGGAAAGGTGGTCAAGGCCCCTTCCTGGATAGGAGGGGCTACGGGCCCTCATGGGGAATTTCCCGGGGCCAGGACATCTGCGACGGCAGATGTGGTAAGTTGTGTGGGGTTCGGGAGGGGGGTTTACGCTACCTTCTAGACACCTCACACGAGTCCTCGGACGACCGTTAAATGGCGTCGAGTTAATTGGGGCCCCGTCAAGTCAAGGGAAATTGCTATGTGCACATGAGGTACACCTCTGTGCGGTTGGTCCCCTCACAAGTGAGGGTGATATTGATGGTTTAGGGATCTGACACCGGTTACGACCTTGCCGTTGGCCCTTAACGTTAGGATGTACAATTTCAAGTCAAATGTTTTGTAGGATGTTAGTTCGGCTAGGAGAACCTTTGTATTAGAGATCTGTTAAGGTTAGCCAAACATCGTACTGTGGAAATGAAATTGTACATAATATGAAACTGTTATTTTAATGTTTTGATTTTGTTTCATATTTTAATAAATACGGCCGGGAGGGTCACTCCCTCCCGCCTTCCAAAAGTTCAGAAACCGTTTCCGGATTTCCCATCATTGGGGATTGTGTTGAGAGGGGGTGGCGGGTATCTCAGCCATAATGAAAAGACAACATAATATGGCCTATTTTAAGGTACAAGTCCTCTGACATCTTGTTAGATGCAGTAAATACAGTTAACACTGTGCTATGCAGAATTATGCTGAAAAGTTGCATATTACATATAAAGTGCAGATAATTCAGCAATGTATTTTATATTGGGTGTTTCTTTTAATCTCCTTTTCTTTCTTTCACTCCAATAAAATTCTGCTATGCAACAATATACACCAGTTGTATAACATATTATAGTCTAATATAAAGTGCACGTGCTTGAGCAGCTGTTGGTTTCTCTAACTGATTAACAGCTTTATTGCACATTTTTGCCAAAAAAGCAGCTTATTTCATTATAGCCTGCAATTCCTTGAGCAACTCTTCCCTGCTCAAGTGTAGCAGCATATTATAATATAAAGTGCATAGATTTAAACAGCTGATTAATTCCCTAAGCCATACATCTGCAGTTTGTGCATATTTTGCCAATGAAGCAGCATTTTCTGATATAAAGTGCAACTACCTGCTCAACTATCTTGAACTTGATCTTCAGCAGCATTTTTCATATAAAGTGCTAGTGCATACATAACTTATTTTTACCTAAACTTTGCTTACAGGGACACATTTTGTCTATAAGTTGTTTGTTATGATCATTCCCTAAATTTATATCAAGATTATATCATACAGTGCTCCCACTTTATAGTATTTTACATCATACAAAAACCTTCCTCTTATTCAGTAATATACTTATATCTTCATCACAAAGGCAACTTAGTTCCCTCCGTGACAATCCTAAGGACTGCCCACCCAATTTAGAATCGGGCTGACCGGAGCCCGACACCCCTTCCGCAACTCCAGTACCGCTCTCCTCCACTGCTGCTCTGCCGTGCTTCCAGACTCCACCTCCAGCCTTGCTGCCTCGCTGCCACACTCAGCTCCAGGAGCTCCCTGCCTCCGTAGAAACTCTGCTAGCTCAAATAGCATTCGGGACACTCCAACCCACGTAAGGTTCCTGCTAAATCTAAACTTTAAACCTGCTCACTTAGTACCACATCTACCAGCCGTTTTCATACCCCGTTTGCCTTCCGAATCACCACACCTTTGCTGCACTTCTCCGGGATCACCTGCAACCCGCCGCTAGCCGGCCACCATGTTTTCCCCACGCATGCCCCACAACTTTGCTGCACGCCTCCGGTATCACCCGCCTCCTTTTACTTGTCAGTGTGTACATTCCTGGATATGCTACATTATAAAGAATCAATTTAATGCTATACATCAGGCTTTCACTAACACTGGAAAAAGTGTATATAATATTGGACTCAACATTTATTGTTTGGCTCTGTTTATGTTCTGTCATCTATCATTTATATGGACCAATTGCTAGCTTCCTCCTATTAAATTTGACAGTAACTTTCTAAACCTTACGTTACAGCCACTTTACAACCAAGTGGTTTCAACTTCAAGTGTGTGTAATTAGTAACAATGTAAGTAGACTTTACATGTTCTTTGGTGTCAGCACACATGCTGCTCCTATTGTGAGATAACAGACAAACTAGATTGTTACATAATGCTGTCCAGGTGAATAGAATGCATATTATGGACCCATTCATTAAACCACTTGTTAAAATGTCATAAAATGTACAGAAACATCTGACAGCGCTGATATTCGATTTGTTTTTAAAAGGAAAGTGCCATTCCTATGGATGCCATGCTGTTTGTATTGAAGCTGTTGAAGCACAGCATTTCCCTAGCAGCAGGATACAGGAATGATGTGGAGAAGCTATTTATCCGTCTGAGCAATGAATAGATTCATTTATGTCCAGCTAAAATGCATTTCAATAAAATATATTCATTTAAGCACCCACACTTTATGACTGTTTATACTGTATTAACTTTATGTCTGAATGCATTTTTTAGAGTAGAAATTGAAAGAAGCACTTGCACTTTAATTCATACTATTTATTTAACCAAAAGACTGTAAAGTCAATATTGAGTATTTACCTATCTACTTAACACCGATATGGACTATATAAAAATTAGTATATTTGTTTACAATGTCTTGCACTTTACCCGAGTTGACCCGCCGAAGAATTATTATTGGAGGTTTTAAATTTTGAAAACATATGTCATGAATATGATTTTAATATGTACTTTTATGTTTTTTATATTGAAAACATTTTTAGAATATGTATGCACATTTCAGTTATTTATATGAGGCATATGTTTAATTAAAAGCTGTAGGATGAATCAGGCACTTGCCTAAATCCCCAGTTTTAAAGAAATTCAAACCAAAAAAAAAAGAAAAAAACCTTTGTCAAGGATTGCACATTGCTTATAAGGGAAATGAAAGACTCCAAATGATTGTCACTTAATGTATCAGCTCTGCAATGAATGAAAAGTGCAAAATATAAATGTAAGATGATTGGGAATAAGGATCGACAAAATAACAATTGTAAGGTTGTTTTAATCAAGAACTATGAACAAGTCTGTCTTCCATTGCATTGGAAGTATTGGATCCTGTGATCAGGGAGCTTATGATTTTAAAATGATGGAATGATGGAACACAGCCCCCTCCTTAAAAATAATGAAAGAAAAATATAAAATATATGGCCATGCCCTGGGGGATGGGGTTCCCGGGCGCATACAACTTAATAGAAGTGGACTAATTTTCTATTTCGATAAGGTTTGGAGTTGCGACCCCAGCGCGGTGCTCAGCGCGCCCCCCTAGTGTAAATGCGATGGGTGCGCTGCTCTCAGCACGCCTCCTAGTGTAAACACGATAAGTGCGCGGCTCCAAACAAAAGTAATTTAGATATTTTTTCGAACATGTGGGTATATGTTGGGTTATTGAGTGGCTCTAAAAAAGAGCAATTTTTTCATTGGGAGATTGATCTAGCTACATGTAAGTGCGGATACAGAGCTCTAGGTTGTTGAGAAACACTTTTTTACCTTGATCAGTGAAGTGTACTCCATCACTTCTGTAGCTGCCCTCCATATTGAAACGTAGGTGGTTGTTATAGATGGAGCCCATCCTATGGTCAGTGAGATAGGCAGAAACAGCTTTATTGACATTCTTTGTAGCTTTCTTAATCTGTGGACTGAATTGGCTTGACCAGTTCCATTTCTGTCTTTGGCATATGTTAGAATATACAAACACAACTCCAGACCTACCTTAGTCAATGTGCCTAGGTTATTTCCACCACAGTGCACAATCATGAGGTTAGGGGGTTGGAGGTACAAAAAGGTTTTAACCAAAGGCATTAATTGGTGCCACTTCAATCCTCTCTGTGCAATCCTTTTGCACCAGAAAACATAGCTGTGTCCAACAATCCACACAGTAAGCATATTGAAGGGATGTCTGGAGTAAAAGAAAAGATGTCTGCAGCTGAGGTAGTCAGTTGGTAGAATGAGAGGTATCTAAAATGGTGGACAAGATGCTGTTTATAAAATAAGGTAGAGAATTGATTGGCTGTTTAAGAAGTTAATACACTAAAAAATAGGGTGCATGTAACATTATTTAAAAAGCATGTTTTTAATTAGTTAGTAAAAAAATGTTAGAAAGGTACAGTAGACAGGAAAAGTTCATATTTTGAAATGTCAACCACACCTGCTTTTTGCATTTGTAACTTGTGACCTGTCAGTTCAGTTGAAGATTCCATGGCCTGTTACAATGGAAACAGGCATACAGAAGAAAGGGGGATGCGTTTAAAATTAACTGTGTATTTAAAATGTGAAATTCTTATCTTTATGTATATGATAATAATCATCAAATTAAGTTTTCCCCCGTCAGTAGTATGTATAGAGATGGTGTGTATTTTTAAAATATTGGTATTTTTATTCGTAACATATTTTTGAACTCCCGTATGAATTTGCGGCTCCATCGCTCCCATGCACGGTGGAGTTGCGACTTCCAAAAATATTTCAGGACCAGTTTGAGCAATTTTAGAAATCAGTTGGGAAGGGTAAATGTCTCTGACCAAAAGAAATGTGTTTTAGAATTTGAAATTTACCATGCAGCAATGTGATTTGTTACTTACTTGTATGTGTGTGGTGAAAGAAAGGGAAACGCTGCCATTACTGGTTTTGTCTTGTTGAGAGCAGTGCATTACATTGATAGTGTTCAAAAGAAAATCTATTCTAACTTTGACAATTTTATATTCTAGAGCTCAATTTGGTAGGTGAATTATACATTTGTGTGGTGTAATATGTGTTACCCTTATTTTATAACTTAAAAAATCAATGAAGAACTTTGATGTTTGAATTATATTTTTATATTTAGTTATATTTTGTAGTTAAATGTTGTTTGAAACAGATTGTTTATAGCAGTATGTCTATATTGGGATATGGATAAATCATTGGACTATGGGTATCTTCATTTATAGCATACCGCATGATTTTAGCTGTTGTTTTAATTTTAGAGGTGGAGTGTGTGAAGTTTTAAAGTGTATATGCACTTGTGTTTGAAGGACTTTTCTATTTGGAAATGTACTTTTTATACATGTTACAAATTTAAAGGAGCTTGATGTATAATAAAGATGTGTTGGTGTTTTTATGTGGTTATGTTAACACTGTGAGTATTACTAGAATGGTGAAGATGGACCATAAAAGTTTGCTGGAAGAGATGTTAATATAAGGTGTTATTAATTAGGCTTGTTTTTTTCGACTGGGTAGACAGGTAATGTTCAAGTATGCCGCATAATTTTTGAAGTTTGCTTGAAAGTAGAAAATTGTTGGGTGTGTTTTTAAGGTTTGGATACTGCTATGGTAAATACTAATTTACATATGGTTTACTAATATGGTACGAGTTTTACTAAAGATATAAAAAGTGTTCCTACTTTGAATTTCTGTAGGTGTATTATTATAAATATTTGTAAAATGATTAAGCAGCAGTCTGTTAGTGATGTTTGAGCTGCTTCAATAGATGTTATTGGTTAGATTAATTTGTGTAATGTGAGGGAAATTAAATTTGATATTTTCCACATACTTTTCAGTGTCTGTTTGAAATTTAAAGTGTTCGCTGTGAACTTTTGAAATGTGCATGGTATTGTGACTGAGATATGTACTACCTCTAAAGTTATGCAATCATGTGTGCTGTAAGAATGCACTCAGTAGTGGCGCTTAATATTAACCCTGGGCGTAGTTCGCGGAGTCGGACTCCGCGGAGCTACGCGAAGACGCACTTGCACTCCGCGAATTACGCGTAGCTCCGCAGCCATACGTAGTTGCTTGCTAGACCCGTTCGCGTGCCATTTTTCGTCTTCGGGAGCGCGGTGCGCGTGTTCGGGGCGTTGCCTGCATGCTCGGGATGGCTAGCACGCTAAGTTACCCAAGAGGTTTGTCCCGCCCACTTGCGTTCCCTTATTTCCTGTTCCGGGTCACAAGTAACGTGTTCGGGTCCTTATGACGCTATCTCGCATCCAAATGACGTTATCGCGTTCGCACAGTCGCACGGAATTGTGCGGGAGGGTTTACAAACATGGTGGCACACGCGACCGGGAATAAGCGAACGCAGAACCAAGGTAAGCCATTGCCGCGCACGCGATAATGTTATTCAGCGTGCGAGAACTACGCTACGCACCGGATCGCGGAGTAATCGACAACTACGCGTTCTCCGCGGAACGCGGAGTTGCCGAAACTCCGCGAACGGAGCGTAGTTCTTCGCCCAGGGTTACTTAATATTTGGCTAGGCCTAACACTGATACAGTTATAAAAAAACTCAGTTAATACCCATGTTGTGTACCACCCAAGCCCTTCTGTTGCATTTATATATTAACTGAGGGAATACTTAACCCCTCCCATGCTCATGACAAGCTTGTCATGAGCCACGGTTCCTGTGTGCTTATGACGAGCTGAGATCGTCATGATTGTTAGAACGCTCACATGCGGGGCTAATTCCCCTGCTGTGCGAGCGTTCTACAGAAACGGGTGTGGCCGTGATGAGCTCAGCTCATCACGAGCACACGACCACCGTGGCTCATGACGATGTCAGCTCATCACGAGCACAGGGGCGCTGTGTGCCCCCCCTCCCCCGCACAGCAGGGCAATCAGCCCCATAGGCAAGAGGTTAATGGCTCAAGTATTCTTTATGATTGTATTTATACACTCATCTGTGCACTGAATATGTATGTCTCCAGTCTTGCAATTAGCCACTTACTATCCATCTTCTCCTGCAATTACTCAGTGACTACCTTTGGTGCCATACAATCACCCAAGCACTGCCCATGGAGTTATGCAATCACTAAAGTAAATCTTTCACATGTCTCAGTTTCTAGGTTTCACTACAGGCCAGAAAATTGTATATATATTTGTTTTAGATATGATGCTTCTTTGGAAAGGTAGAGACGTATGTATGCATGCTTAAAAGAATAAGGAGAGAGCTATAGTTCAGTCGTGTAATAGTCTGGTGCTTTATATTTGGCTAGGCCCAACACTTACGCAGTTATAAAAAACACACAAGTAACACCCATGTAGTCTTCCAGTTATCCAGGCACTACATATGCACTGCTGTAATGACTGAGGCAGTAGTTCTGCTTTTATGCATTGATCCACGTATTACCTATGCACTCCTTTATTCACTCAGGCACTACCTCAGTAGTCTTAGAAGTACCTTTGCAGTTATAAAATCACCCAGGTATTTCCTATGTAGTCTTGTAAATCACCAGATATTACCCCTGTAGTCATGCAGTCAGCTATATATATATATATATATATGTTTTCCCGCAATACTAGAAGGAGCCAACACTGCAAGCACTACCATGTGCGAAGATAAGTCACTGTACCTGTCTCGTATTGCTTGTTGGTTCCATGTTGCGGGACTCGATGCACTTCACCCGAGGTCTCTTGGTGGGAACAGCGGCAATAACGATCTAAGGAACATTTCCTGTCCGCTTTCAGTGAGAGTGATTGCCCACCAATGAGAAGACTCGGTTAGCAGCTTAAAATCAGCAGCTTCGGAGCATTTCCATCTTGGCAGTTTTCAGCGAGTACCCGGCACTGATGAGGCACACGCCGAAATGCGTCTGCCGGAGGCTGAACCTTGTGGACTCACGAAGAGTGAATAATGTGTGCAATGGCGGAATAAAGAAACTTGCTGGTATCCAGAGCATGTGTCAGACCTGGTTTGTAGTGAAAAGTAGGCGTGGAGGTGATATATATATATATATATATATATATATATATTCCGCTCCGTGGGGTTGTCCAAAAAGCGGGTAGCACTCGAGCCTGCGTGCGCCTTCCCCAAGACGTTAGTTGGTATGGGCAGTTGCGTGCTTGTAATAGGCCCGACGCGCTTCGGAAATTTATTTTCCTCATCAGGGGCCAGCAGTAAAGTGCACAACGTCTACCATCTCCCTTTATTAAACCAAGCAAGTGCTTGTGGGAGATGTAGTCCATATTATCCTGGATGGATGCACTTTCAAATTACTGCTCGTTCCAAAGGCTCTAACATGAGCCCCCAAACATCGCTCCTGTCCTCATCCATCGCGCAGCTCCACATGTGATACTCCTTGGATAGAGGGTCTCGTGGCCCCCGTTTCTTCGGGGTGGTGCTACCCAGCGGCAGGACCGCCGCTAATACTTTCCGCTCCGTGGGGTTGTCCTAAAAGCGGGTAGCACTCGAGCCTGCGTGCGCCTTCCCCAAGACGTTAGTTGGTATGGGCAGTTGCGTGCTTGTAATAGGCCCGACGCGTTTCGGAAATTTATTTTCCTCATCAGGGGCCAGCAGTAAAGTGCACGACGTCTACCATCTCCCTTTATTAAACCAAGCAAGTGCTTGTGGGAGATGTAGTCCATATTATCCTGGATGGATGCACTTTCAAATTACTGCTCGTTCCAAAGGCTCTAACATGAGCCCCCAAACATCGCTCCTGTCCTCATCCATCGCGCAGCTCCACATGTGAGACTCTTTGGATAGAGGGTCTCGTGGCCCCCGTTTCTTCGGGGTGGTGCTACCCAGCGGCAGGACCGGGAGATGGTAGACGTCGTGCACTTTACTGCTGGCCCCTGATGAGGAAAATAAATTTCCGAAACGCGTCGGGCCTATTACAAGCACGCAACTGCCCATACCAACTAACGTCTTGGGGAAGGCGCACGCAGTCTAGAGGGCTACCCGCTTTTTGGACAACCCCACGGAGCGGAATATATATATATATATATATATATATATCCAAGAGACTGCTTGCGAAGATCGGGTGCAACAACGAGTTTCCAGCAGGCACCAAGGAAGCAGACACGAGCCCAGAGTAAGTGCAAAAGCAAGTAGCGTTTATTTTTTCAAGAGTCCGCCATAACGCGTTTCACCACCGGAGTGGCTTGATCACATGACAACGTTTGCATTTTTTACTGGACCTTTTAAACAGCTAGCACTCTAAACACGTGATCCTAAATGTGAGTGACATAAAGAAAAAGTGAACAAGCAACATTTGGCGCTATTTAGAAAAGAGACTACGCTTTGTGAAATACAAAAAATAAAGTAATGTTACTTTTCCAACCAGTAGAAGGGAAGAACAGTTAAGTTGTAGTGAAATGCCAGTAATATCTTAAGTTTGAAGAGATTTGCATTTAAATAAACAGGAAAGTGATTCCGGAAATGTATACGCATAAATGCACAAATGTCAGTATAAATACCTGCATTGCATTACATTCTCCAATACATGATTGAAGTACATTTCTCCACAAAGTAGGGAGAAAAGTCACCTTCTGAGAAAAATATATATGTACTATCTTGTAAAAATATATATGATTAAAAAAATATAAAATTTTGCATATATTTATATGTACAAAAATTTGTAATTCATATATTTACAAACATTTATAATTCATGTATTTACACAATGCACGTTTAGAATTACTGGTCATTCTTTAATATCGGCCTAAATGCCATTTTGTCAAATACCCTTCTATGTGTCGCTAAACACTGAATTTTAGAACACAGTTGGATAATTCATAAAAGAGTGAATAAAGTGCTTTAGGTGCCCAAAAATTGAGGTGAAGTGAATCCCAAATGTAAAAAATCCTGAGTATACAGGATTGGTTGAGAAGCTTGGGGCAGTTGCATTGGGCTGTTAGTCAATTTCTACACATTGGTAGAATGGAAAGGGGCGACCACTCGGTCCCCCCGAACGTATGGCGGAGTACCACGATCCCCCCGGGAAGCCATCTTGGGCGGGAGGCGAGTCTCGGCTGGTATGCCCGAAGCGGCGTAGCCGGGGCGCGCCTTTTCCCGCCCTAGAGTGGGTTGGCCTAGACACTGACGCGGCTGGCCACGCCCTAGGGGCAGGCAGGGGCGGGTTTACGCCCGCCCTGAAGACGGATAAAAGGAGAAGCAAGATCCGAAGGCATCCTCTTGTTCCTGTGCTCTGAAGCTGCACCTCCTCGCTGCACGTGAGCTCGAGACGGAACGAAGAGCCAATTTTGAGCGTTGTAATCGTTCTTGTTTGTTTTTCAGATACTCTGTTGGAGAATGCCGAAGAAGGCGGGAAAGCGCATGACTACTGACCAGATGCTGCGCGTTCTCATGAAAGAGGTGACCGACCTAAAGAGGCGAATGGATAAAGACGAGGAAGGGGGACCGAAACGTCCTTTGGCGGGAGCAGCCCCGGGAGGGAAAAACAAGAGGCCCAGGAGGGGAGCAGCTGGGGGAGACAACCCGGGTCCCAGTACCCCGCTCGAGGCACCCACTCCCGTGCCGGAGGAAGGGAATCCGATTCCCGTTGTGGTCACCCCAGTGTCCGGGGAAGATATGCCGCCCGAGCTGGCAGCACAATTAGCAGCGTGGTTGGGAAAAGGTAGCGAGGGCGCCACGGCTGTCGACGCACAAGAGCTGATGAAGCAATTGCGTGAGTCACGGGAAGCAGCGAAGGTGTCCACGCCGGCTGCCGCAGTAGAGAAGCCGCAGGGGACGGGTTCAGTAGCAGAGGCAACGTCCGGTGCAGGTAAGCGGCCATTGCCGATTGCGAGGGATGAGTCAGCACCCTCTCGTAGGGAAAAGTTGGGTCAGCATGTTCCTTTGGCTATTAAAGAGAAGATATGGGCAGGGGAGTACGTAAACATCTTCTCGCTGCTTACTGATCACTATGAGATGGAGCATGTTAAGGGCCAGAAGGATCTCATGCATCCGAGTGTTTGGCGCGCAAAAATGGCCTCCTTTAAGGTAAATGAAAACATTGGCAATTGGGGCCAAGCTTGGGGGGTTTTTACATCGATCCTGGGGGAACGAAGGCCCGATCTGTTACCCGAATTGCCGATTTATCAGTCACGAATCATGGGGTACTCGATATCACACGAGGGTAATCATTGGTTCTGCTATGATAACCTGTTTAGAAAGGCTAAAGAACATGATAAAAATTTAACGTGGGATTGTTATGATTCTGTGTCATGGTCCAAAATGAAGGATACTGGTATGTTAAAAGTGCCATTAGTAGGGAGTAACGTTGGCGAATCCTCCCGCCAGTATGCGGGGACGCCCTTTCGATCTGGTGCGGGTACCGACAATTACTCGAGGCCTGCCGGCAATACAGGAAAAAGGGGGGTCTGTTGGAACTTCAACAGGGGTAAATGTACTAGGCCCCAGGGATCGTGCAAATTTAGACACGAATGTAGTGGGTGTGGGCAATCATCCCATCCTGAGTCCACATGCAGAGCCAAACCGGGTGATAACGGGGGTAGAGGAGGTGCCAAACAGGTCTAACTTAGTCCGAGGGGCGCCTTTACCTACCCCGATTGATACCTTGGCAATGATTCCTTGGCTCAGTGAATACCCGGATCGTACTTCTGCTGGGGTGTTGCGGAACGGGTTTTCTTATGGTTTCCGCATCCCAGTGGGGGACTTTCAAGGTGTAGGGAAATGTAAAAATCAGCTGTCGGTCTTCCAGCATACGACTGTGGTACATGATAAGATCAGGAAAGAGGTTACTCGAGGTCGAGTCGCCGGTCCGTTTAGTGTACCGCCGGTTCCTAACTTTGTTTGTTCCCCTCTAGGTGTGGTCCCAAAGAAGGACCCGGGTGAGTTTCGGCTGATACATAATTTATCAGCCCCACGTGGTCTTTCCGTAAACGAAGCGATAGACCCGGAAGTGTGTTCGGTGCGGTACGCATCCTTCGATGAGGCCGTAGCCATTTTGAATCGCCTGGGGCCCGGGGCGCTGATGGCAAAATCTGATATCGAGTCAGCGTTCCGGTTGCTCCCGGTACATCCAGACGATCAGCGTCTCCTAGGTTTCATGTTTCAGGGTCATTATTACATGGATAGGTGTATGCCGATGGGGTGCTCTATATCTTGTGCCTATTTCGAGAAATTCAGTAGTTTTCTACAATGGGTCTTCACAAGGAAGACGGGTTTCCAACATGTGATGCATTACCTTGATGATTTTTTGTTCCTGGGGGCAGCCGGGGATCCGGAATGTGGGCAGGCTTTGGCACAATTTTGTGTCTTGATGAATCAGTTTGGCGTGCCATTGGCACCAGGTAAGACTGTGGGGCCTTCCACTTGCCTCGAGTTTCTGGGGATCGAGTTAGACTCCGCAGAAGGTTGTTTTCGTTTACCAGCTGACAAAGTGTCAAAGTTCAGGACATCCCTGCAAATGTGTATAAGTGGACCTAAGGTTAAGCTGCATCAATTACAGCAGTTAGTTGGCCAGTTGAATTTTGCCCTGAGGGTTATACCAATGGCCCGCCCCTTTTCCCGTTCGATTGCTCAAGCCATGGTCGGCCTGAAGGAGTGCCATCATCGCACAAGGCTCTCGGCAGAGGTCCGCCAGGACATGCGCATTTGGTTGGCATTTCTGGCGGATTTCAATGGTCGAGTCGTCTGGAACAAACCGGCCGTGTCCTCTGAGGAGCTGGGGCTGTGGACAGATTCGGCAGGGAGCATAGGTTTCGGTGCCATCTTCGGCACAAGATGGTCTGCACAAAAGTGGCCGACATGGTGGCATGACAGTGGACTGACAAGTAACATTGCTTTCCTGGAACTTTTCCCCATTTTAGTGGCCCTGAGAACTTGGCCCGAAGGGTTCAAAGATCACTCTGTGGTATTTTGGTCTGACAATATGACCGTGGTCGAGTGTATCAATAGTCAGGCAGCACGATGCAAATGGATTTTGAGACTGCTCAAGGAAATTGTTTTACTGTGTATGCAATTGAATGTGCTATTCAGAGCAAGACATGTCCCAGGGGTAATGAACCAGGCGGCTGATGCACTGTCTCGTTTTCGTATGCAGGCTTTCTGGGGTTTCCTTCCCACAGCGGACCCGGAGCCGGCACCCTTTCCCGAAGCTCTCTGGTCTCTCGGTGCCCCGAACTTCGTAACCTCGTGGGAGAGAGTTTAGCACCCAGGACGAGGAAGGCATATGAAGGGGCGTTCCGGTCCTATTTGGCCTTTTTGGGGACTGATAGAGAGGAGCTTTGGGGCCAGGAGGAGTGGGTGGTGAATTTTCTGATGTCCTTACATCTGGTCGGGAAATCGGTGGCCACGGCTCAGAGGCATCGGGCTGCCATTTCCTTTGTTGCTAGGGCTCATGGGATCCATGACCCGACAGCGTCTTTCGTTGTACAGAAAGCGCTACGGGGGTGGCAACGCCTTGAGGGTCGCAGAGTAGACGAGAGGCGCCCGATAGGTTTGGATAGGCTGGCCCAGTTATTATCCAGACTCCCTGCTACGTGTTCATCTCAGTTTGAGACAGTGTTATTCCGAGCCGCTTTTACACTGGCATTCCATGGGGCTATGCGGGTAAGCGAACTAGTGGCGAGGAACAAGCAGGATGTGACAGGAGGATTGTGCCAGGAGCACGTCCAGATCAGAGGGGAGACGATGACGGTCTCATTTGTCAGGTCCAAGACCGATCAAAGTGGGATGGGTGACTGCGTACTCATACGCAGGATTCCCGGGTCCTCCATGTGCCCGGTAAGGTGTCTAGAAGATTACTTAGCACGAAGGGTGGCATCATGGGGGGGGACCTTGTTGAGACACGCTGACGCCACCCCACTGACAAAGTTTCAGTTTCAGCGGGTGCTTGCGATGTCGATTGCCGCTGCGGGCTTGAACCCGGGCGAGTTTGGGACCCATTCCTTTCGGATAGGGGCTGCTACAGAAGCTACAGCCAGGGGTCTGGATGTTGAACAAGTTAAACGGGTGGGGCGTTGGTCCTCCAATTGTTATAAAAGGTATGTGCGGTTGCACATGTTGTGAAGCTGTAACAATGTACTCACGCTTCTTGTTTTGTTTGGTTTTCAGTTGCGCAAGCCTACGAGGCGGGGCGGACTTTGCAGTCGACCCAACACCGGGCCAGCGGTCAGACATCACCGGCTGTGAAAAAGGAGGTGTGGGTCGTGGGCCACTCATACGTGAGACGTGCCGCAGACGTATTCAAGGCAGGTGATATGATTCACGTAGCTGGGGAATACGGGTACAGTGTGTCCTTCTACGGAAGAGGCGGTCTCTGTATTGACCAGTTTCATTCATTTTTTGAGGGTTTGCTAGGGCGGACGAGGTCACCGCCGTCTGTAGTCATAGTACATCTTGGGGGTAATGATTTGGTCACCACTGGTAGACGACTTCTTCTTGAGGCGATGCTTTCCACTGTAAGTTGGTTAGCGAGGAGAGTTCCAGGGTGCACAATTGCGTGGTCCCATATGATCCCACGAAAAGTGTGGCGGGGGGCTATTTCGGTTCCTGCTTTAAATCATTCTGTTAGAAAGCTTAATAACAAAGTGAGTAGGTTGTTCCGTTCCAAGACACTGCATTCTATTTCACATGGGTGTATTAATGATGACAGTATGTATTTGGGGGATGGAGTGCATTTGTCTCGGGTGGGGAATGAGTTACTCATAGGAGACTTCTTAGCATGGCTAAAAACGTTACACCATGACCTTTAGGTAGGAGTGTTGTGGGGGGTCCGGATAGCCAGTCAACTATCCGGCCTGTGGCGGTAAGGTCATGATCGGTGAGCACTAATTGGAAGATCCCTATGAGTGGGCGTCACCCAGCACGGATGGGAGCGCTCGGGGGAGGTGGCCATTGGCCCCTCAACGGGGAGGCGGTCCCTTCTAAGGATGGGTCGCCGAAAGAAAAGGAAAGGCGGTCAAGGCCCCTTCCTGGGTAGGAGGGGTTACAGCCCCCTCCTGGGGAATTTCCCGGGGCCAGGACGTCTGCGACGGCAGATGTGGTAAGTTGTGTGGGGTTTGGGGGGGGGTCTACGCTACCTTCTAGATACCTCACACGAGTCCTCGTACGACCTCTAAGTGGCGTCGAGTTTTATTGGGGCCCCCGTCAAGTCAAGGGAAATTGGTAATTGCACTTGAGGTACGCCTCTGGGCCGCCCCTCACAAGTGAGGGCGATATTTCTGGGTTAGGGATCTTGACACCGGTTACGACCTTGCCGTTGGCCCTTAAACGTTAGGATGTACAATTTCAAAATTTCAAGTAAATGTTTTGTAGGATGTTAGTTCGGCTAGGAGAACCTTTGTATTAGAGAATCTGTTAAGGTTAGCCAAACATCGCAATGTGGTAATGAAATTGTACATAATATGAAACTGTTTATTTAATGTTTTAATTTTGTTTCATATTTTAATAAATACGTCCGGGAGGGTTACTCCCTCCCGTCTTCCAAAGACTTCAGAACTGTTTCCGGTTTCCCATCCTTGGGGATTGTGTTGAGAGGGGGTGGCGGGTATCTCAGCCATATGGAAAGGGGCGACCACTCGGTCCCCCCGAACGTATGGCGGAGTACCACGATCCCCCCGGGAAGCCATCTTGGGCGGGAGGCGAGTCTCGGCTGGTATGCCCGAAGCGGCGTAGCCTGGGGCGCGCCTTTTCCCACCCTAGAGTGGGTTGGCCTAGACACTGACGCGGCTGGCCACGCCCTAGGGGCAGGCAGGGGCGGGTTTACGCCCGCCCTGAAGACGGATAAAAGGAGAAGCAAGATCCGAAGGCATCCTCTTGTTCCTGTGCTCTGAAGCTGCACCTCCTCGCTGCACGTGAGCTCGAGACGGAACGAAGAGCCAATTTTGACCCACCCACCAGCCCCTGAGGACAGCAAGTGGTTTTTGAATAAAGTTGATGGATAACTCTGATTTTCGTTTACAGGTTGTGGTATTATCGTGATGATTTTGAGTATGTAATAAAGAATGGTCGATTTGTGTTACGTTTCGCAAATAAAGAAATTCTGCTTTAGTGTTCATTGGTAAGCATGCTTTTAATAAAAGTGTAGTTGATACTGTCTTTTTAGTTTAGTCATTTAGTTAGCATTGTCGTATTTATTTTGGTCGGGCGGTAAGGTCATGATCGGTGAGCACTAATTGGAAGATCCCTATGAGTGGGCGTCACCCAGCACGGATGGGAGCGCTCGGGGGAGGTGGCCATTGGCCCCTCAACGGGGAGGCGGTCCCTTCTAAGGATGGGTCGCCGAAAGAAAAGGAAAGGCGGTCAAGGCCCCTTCCTGGGTAGGAGGGGTTACAGCCCCCTCCTGGGGAATTTCCCGGGGCCAGGACGTCTGCGACGGCAGATGTGGTAAGTTGTGTGGGGTTTGGGGGGGGTCTACGCTACCTTCTAGATACCTCACACGAGTCCTCGTACGACCTCTAAGTGGCGTCGAGTTTTATTGGGGCCCCTGTCAAGTCAAGGGAAATTGGTAATTGCACTTGAGGTACGCCTCTGGGCCGCCCCTCACAAGTGAGGGCGATATTTCTGGGTTAGGGATCTTGACACCGGTTACGACCTTGCCGCTGGCCCTTAAACGTTAGGATGTACAATTTCAAAATTTCAAGTAAATGTTTTGTAGGATGTTAGTTCGGCTAGGAGAACCTTTGTATTAGAGAATCTGTTAAGGTTAGCCAAACATCGCAATGTGGTAATGAAATTGTACATAATATGAAACTGTTTATTTAATGTTTTAATTTTGTTTCATATTTTAATAAATACGGCCGGGAGGGTTACTCCCTCCCGTCTTCCAAAGACTTCAGAACTGTTTCCGGTTTCCCATCCTTGGGGATTGTGTTGAGAGGGGGTGGCGGGTATCTCAGCCATATGAATTATAGACATGATTGTCTGGCACAATAATACAATTAGATGCACCAGATTGCTAATATATTTCATGAATATATAGCTGACTGCATGACTACAGGGGTAATATCTGGTGATTTACAAGACTACATAGGAAGGCATAATACCATGCTTCAAAAAATGATGTTGTTTTGTCTCCAGGAGAATATTTTTCTGTTTGAGAAGGCGGTATACCGGCAACTCTCCGGAACCGCGATGGGGACTTGTTTTGCCCCCAGCCTAGCGAATCTCTTCCTAGGCTGGTGGGAGGAACAAGTTGTCTGGGCGGAATGGTCCGAGATGTACACTGACCACATTCTTATGTGGGTCAGATACATCGACGACCTGTTTTTAATCTGGAATGGCCCTGAGATACTAGCGAGACAGTACATCAGTCATCTAGGAAACAATAACCTTAATCTCAAATTCACATATGTAATTAGCGATACATATTGTGAATTTCTGGATGTGGCAGTTGAGATAAAAAATGGCGATTTGACCACACGTCTTTTTCAGAAGACCACAGCCGGAAATGCGGTCCTGCATGCGGCAAGCCACCACCCAGCTCCCCTCAAGAGAAGCATCCCCTACGGGGAGTTGCTGAGGGCTCGCCGCAATTGCAGCAGTGAGGTGGATTTCCACAACGAACAGAAGGCCATGATGGAACGCTTTAGCCAAAGAGGGTACAGTGATGAGGTACTAAACAGTGCTCAGACCAAAGTTCAGGGCTTAAAACATGAGGAAGTCCTATTTAGTACATCTAAGAGTGACTCAAAAAGGAAAGAGATGCAAAACAGTATCCAACCGAATACACCCCGAATGATAACTAACTATAGTAGGGGAGCCTGGGCTTTGGAACGAATAATGCGAGCTAACTGGAAACTAGTAACATCTGATCCCATTGTAGGAGAACTAGTGGGAAATAGACCTCAGATAACATACCGACGGGCACAATCCCTAAAAGATAGATTGGTTCACAGTTACCCCGAAATAGACACTAGTTTAAAGTGGCCCCCGATCCCCAATGGCTTTACTACATGTGGTAGCTGCAAGTGCGATCGCAACGGCAAATCCTGTAAGAATTACAAAACAGGATCAGGTCAAAACCGAACCATTAACCAATCGATCAATTGCATCACCGAATTCACTGTCTACGTACTGGAATGTCCATGTGGGCTCCAATACGTAGGCAGCACTAAACATCCTCTGAAAATTAGGATACTGCAGCACCTCCGTGCCATTTCTAACAAGGACCACAATTACCCCATGGCTCGCCATTATGAAGAAACACATGGCATCAATAATGGCAGCCTGAGATTCTATGGACTAGACAGGATTCCTAGAACCATTAGAGGTGGGGACCGTGAAACACAGCTGAGGATGAAAGAGACTAGAAAAATCATTGACATAAGGAGTAAGGCCCCAAAAGGACTGAATCATGGGGAAGAATTAGCATCCCACATAGGCTCCTAGTACTAACCAGGGCGGAGCAGAAGCATACCCGCAGTCGATGAATGTTTTGTGTATCACATTTTTTCACGTTTTATTGGATGAATTCTCCTATGTGCATATATGTAAAAAGGGAATGAGTGGGGTAGGCACAGTATTACTGAATTGTAGACTGTATCCTAAGGTTCCCACTACTTGAATTGGAATATTGTATGTACAGGAGCTTGACACCATACTCTTGAAAATGAATTGTTATTGAGTTGGTTGTTACTTATAATTTTATGATATTATTTATTATTTGTCACAGTATCAACACATTCATTTGGATTGATATATCTCACCTTACACCCATCCTTAATAAGAAGGCACTCACCACCTTGACCTTTACCACCCAATACCCTCCCGTAAGTCATGCATGATGGTCAATTTACGAGGGGAGCTCTCCTCTATTGACGAAATCCAGTCCCAATGCTCCAGACCGCATTCAAATCAGGGAGCTCCCATGTAATAAATTCGGGACTACAGTCTCGTACCGCGGTATCCACCGGACTACAACTCCCATGATACCTAGCGGTTGTCCGTCAAGCCCAGACTGTTTTATGGATAGTTACCAACAGCATCACGTCACTATGGGAAGTAATAGTAACATTGAGGCACTAAATTGTTGGATGCAGGACACATATTGCACGAGAATTCCTATTGGGATTTTCCCCTTTGGGGCGGTTGTTGTCAATTACAAATGACTATCATTGACAAATCTTACTAGCGAGGTAAATAAATGCAGCTAATCGCACACACCACAGGTTCCCACCAAATTGAATAACATTGCACATATTAGAACTCGAATATATTTTTTGAAATTTTGGAAGCAATAAGAGGTCTCTAGTACCTATGTTTGTAATCGAGTATTTTCTTTATGTCTATTGTATATTGAAACAATTGTGGGACTATAAGTGTAGCAAAATACAAAATGGTGGTTACTTGATAAAGGCTTACGCCGAAACGCGTCGTCCTTGGTTAACGAGTGCACAATACAGGGTTTGTGCAAGATTTCCTGGTGTGCCGTTTCTGTTTCCTTCTACTTGGTGGGATCCAGTACCTGCAAGACATTAAGGTAGCGGCTGCTACTACCAACGGCATCAACGTTGGCTGGTCGAGGGTCGTTCAAGCAGCAGAGTGAATATTATATATATATATATATATATATATATATATATATATATATATATATATATATATATATATATATATATATATATATATATATATATATATATATATATATATATATATATATATATATATATATATATATATATATATATATATATATATATATATATATATATATATATATATATATATATATATTACCTACTGGCGATAGCCAGTAGGTATATATAGTTAGGATTTTTTCTCTATGGAACTTTTGAAAATTCTATGTCTAAGAACTTTTGCGTTTGTGGACGGAATCGGCTGAAATTTTCAGGAAAATGGCACATTGTGTTTCTGAGCAGCCCCTGACAATTTGGGGGAGTTCCGTCAAGGGGGGGCCGAGAAAAAAGGGGGGTCCCAAAACGCGTTTTTCCCATTCATTTTTCCATAGGGCCTTTGGCCTCACTTTTAGCTCGAACGGCTGAATGGATTTGCACGAAACTTGGCAAAATTGTAGGGACTGTTAGCCCGATGTGCCTTTGCTGGGTCTCAATATATGTGCTCCAGTGGATTTTGAGAAATTAACGTTTAAAAAAACAGATATATCTGTGACAGCGTCCCAGATAGCGCACCAGATCGCGTACTTTTCGCGTAACGGAGCTTTGCGTAGCGAAGCTGATTGGCTCTCCGGCGTCTGTCAACATTCTAAACAGTCCTGTGCGGCCGCCATCTTGTCTCTCGGTAGGATCGAGAGACAAGAGGAGGAGAAAAACGAAGGGGGAATTTAATGAAAGGGGGCAAGTAGATCCTTCTTGACCCCCTAGGAATGACGTTGGGGTTATTAAAGGGTCCCGTGGGGCAAATAAAAAAAATTTGATTTTTCGCGGTAGAAGCGTTTCTCGGTTCGCGAACCGGGTCGCAAACTGGCAGCGAAACGTGAATTCGCCATTTTGTGTTTCGGTTTAATTAAATTACTAGGTATAAGGGGGTACGGGAGACGTATCCTGACCCCTTATGTTTTCTGAGGGTGGCTGAGGAGGGTCATATATGTTGATACATGTCTTCCAGCGGCTATGAGTGAGCGTTTTTTTTTTTTTTGCTGCGTGACGTCTGTTAACGTTCGATTCGATGGAAATCAGGAACTGTTGACCGCCATTTTGTCACTGCGAGTAAATATTTTGTTAAAAATAATTGTTATAAATTAATCCTTATTGATAAACATTGTCAGCGCCATCTTGCCTTTTTTGCAATGCCACACTTTTGTTGAGCACGCCAGCCATTTTAGATGCCTTGACCAGACCCACTCTCTGCACGCCGCCGATCCTCAGCATGGCTCCCCACCCTCGCAAGCATCTCCCCCACGCACTGGTCACCCCCGCTCTCTCTCTCATGCATGGGCCAGAAACCTCGTCCCATCTGCGCTGTTCGTGAGCGTTTTTTTTTTTTGCTGCATGACGTCTGTTAACGTTCGTTTCGATGGAAATCAGGAACTGTTGACCGCCATTTTGTCACTGCGAGTAAATATTTTGTTAAAAATAATTGTTATAAATGAATCCTTATTGATAAACATTGTCTGCGCCATCTTGCCTTTTTTGCAATGCCACACTTTTGTTGAGCACGGCAGCCATTTTAGATGCCTTGACCAGACCCACTCTCTGCACGCCGCCGATCCTCAGCATGGCTCCCCACCCTTGCAAGCATCTCCCCCACGCACTGGTCACCCACGCTCTCTCTCATGCATGGGCCATAAACCTCCCCCATTTGCGCTGCTCTTCCCTGAGAATCACACCCTGTGCCCGCCCGACACCTCCCTTTCACCCTATTCACTACCGCACCCTCTGACACTCCTCTTCCTCTCTGTCTGATTGTCCAGGCCGGTCCCAGGCTATCACTTAGCCCTGCAGATGTAGTTTATGGCTCCAGCTGTAGAGAATCACCCCTCTTCAAAGGAGTTACAGTAGATCAAGGCCCCCACCCGATGAGATCCGTCACACCACACGCGTTCCTACTATCTGATAACGATCCTGTATTGTGATTGGTGAGGGGATTCTCACTGTGAGGGTGTGTGGGTCCGAGCCTGAAGCAGAAGATTCCAGGGATGCCTCTTTGTACATCAAAGTTTTTACAATTATGTGTCACATTAAAATATATAGCACTCCAACAAAGAAGTAGGATTATAAAACTTTATTAACTTATAAATATATACAACGCAACAAAAACAGTAAATACATTTAAACATTTTTAAGAAAAAAGAAGCAACAATGGTCAGTAGCTGTCTTTTGTGCGAATAGTCCCAAGGCAGCACAACGTGCTGAGTTCTGGACGGCACCCAGGTGATGTTACCTGGGTGCCGCACTGGTTTTTGGGATCCTACAATGCAGCTCCGAAAAACGATGTGGGGCGTCCCGGGTGGTGCAGGGGGAGGCCTCATCAGTAGCGGTCTGTTGTGCGAATAGTCCCAAGGCAGCAGAACGCGCTGAGATGTGGATGGCAACCAGGTGATGTCCAGTAAGTTGCCGCACTGGTTTTGGCATCCTACAATGCTGCTCCGAAAAACGGCGTGGGGCGCCCCAGGGGGGGGGGGAGGCGGCGACGTGAACGGGCCTTCCCAGGTGGAGGTTTGTCTGCTATACTGGGGCGCCCCTTTACCGTTTCAGTTGCCATTCCGCCCGCTTTTGCTACACTGTGCCTCATTCTCCATTTAGCTGTTTATCGCCCGCTCTTGCGGCTACAGCGTCTCGCTCACCATGTAGATGAGTTGCGCCCACTCTTGCGGTGCAGCGATAGGCGGCTGCCACAGGACTCTTAAAATGGCGGACGGCTCTTCGGATTTGGGCCTGGTCCACTAAAATTGTCCTGGGACACCTTGGAACTCGGATGTCCCCTGAGCCTTGAAGATTTTGCAAAAGTCTTGGGGTCCCCCGACTCCTGCAGGCTTCCGGTGGGGAGCGGCTGCCATTATTGCTCGCGGAATGACCACGACGGAGCCACGAGATGGTGGTGCTCTCATGCTGACGCCAGCTTCAGTCTGAAACATCCAGAAACAAGGTGGGGCTTTCATCGTTTGGGGGAAAAAAAAATGTTTTAATGCAATGAAAAGTGTTATTTTTAGGTCACATGATCAAGCTTTCTATCATTAGGAAACCAAAAGTAAAATGAACCAATGAAAAGTTTTATAAACAAGTCACATGACCTGTTATGCTTACATTACGCGCTGCTATAAAAAGCATAGAAAATCCGTTGGCACGTGAGGCGGCGCCAGTAGCGGACCGATGTGCGAATAGGCCGAAGGCCGCACAACGCGCCAAGATCCGGATGGCACCGAGGTGGTGTTCAGCAAGTTGCCGCACTGGTGTGGCCATCCTACAATGCTGCGCTGAAAGTTGGCGTGGGGCGCCCCGTTGGCCTGTGAGGTAGCTTCAGTCAGTGGGGGCTGTTTGAGGATCTGACTGCATTGGAAAGCAATGTGATGCTGTGCGTCGCCCCCAAGATGGAGGCTCCTCGGCTGCAGTGGGGCACCCCTTGGTGTTTCACTCGCTATCCAGCTGAGTTGCGTCCGCACTTGCGGCTACAGTAGGCCGAAGGCAGCATAACGTGCCGAGATCTGGATGGCACCGAGGTGGTGTCTAGCAAGTTGCCGCACTGGTGTGGCCATCCTACAATGCTGCGCCGAAAGTCGGCGTGGGGTGCCCCGTTGGCTTATGAGGTGATGTCAGTAGTGGACCGATGTGAAAATAGCTCGGAACCAGCACAAGGCGCCAAGATCCGGATTGCAAGTCCTGGATGTTGAGTGCCATAGTTGAGAGTTCTAGCAGTGCGTGTAACACTGTCTGAAGCTTATTTGCACCTGCTGCAGCTTCACTATTGCTCTGGTGTGGCCAAAGATCGCCCATGACATAGGCGGCCGGCTCCCGAGGTCCGGCGGAAATTTTTTCCTTTTCCTTTCTGCATCTTGTCTCACAATTCGTTTGACCTGAAGACACGACCAGGTCCCTGAATGTGTGCAGGGGGACGCTATTGATTGAATCAAAATGGCGGCTTCACACAAAGCTGACTCAAGCGTTGCTGGTGATGCTATACAGTCAAAAACTGGTTTTCAGTTTGTACATTCTTCAGGATTTTTCCATCCAAGGCTGGTTGAGAGTTTGTAGAACAATGGCTTTAGATCTTGCCCTCCCCTCTTTTGACTGTTGGTTCTTGTTGCCTATCTCTTCTGTTGTCATTTAACTGAACCTTTTTTGACTGCCGAAAGGGGTTTTGGTCTGACCGCTGGTTGGTGGAGACATTTTGACTATATCCTGGACCTGCCCGGCCTCGCCCAAAATGGCGCTGGTATAAATGGGACTCGTAACTCCTTGTTGTGTACTGGTTGCACAACCTTGATATCACAAGATACGTATGTAGTTTTGAAGCACATGGCGGGCGGGGACGAGAATTGATTGAATATTTCGACATCCTTATTGATATTAAGTTCTGATGTGTTATTGATTACTGTACTATTGTAAGTTCGAATTAACGTCACCAATGGTACTTGCCCGCAAATGTATATCTAGAAAATGTATTGTAAGTGGCCCTGTCGTATTTTAATTACAAAATGTACGTCCACCGATTCCGCAACTGTTGGACACCTTAGTTCTTGCAACCTAATGGCCCGCTCGTTACGTTCCTCTACAGTGTAAATGTCTCCTCATCATATACGATTCCAGTTTGCTCCGTAGCCGGCCCACGTGGTTGTAGGCCCGTATTTGTATACTGACATTTTCACAATAAAGGTTTTTAAAACAAAACATGGTAGTAGTATTTACATTGGTAAAGTTTTTTATTTTAGTCACTGTTTTCGAATCAGTAAAAGGCAAGTGAAATAAAGCAGTCCAATTACATGACGGATAAAAGGTATAATACGCAGGAACGCAGTTAAGATAAATGGTCAAGGGCTGTTGTGTTTTTTACTCCTGCAACATAAAGTGATCGATAAGAATCTGATATTCAGGCGTATCGGCGACTAAGACAGCAGGCCGAGCATCTTTTGCTCAACGGCTCCGTCATGGGACGAAGAAACGCCCTTTTGCTAGAAAAAGGAATATATTTTACTTGCAGGACAGTTGTAAATTTTCCGGGAAAGTACATTAGCCTGGAACATTATAACATATATGTTTAAGAAAAAATAATGTTCGAAAGCAATAAAAAGCGTAATTTTTAGGTCATATGACCAAGCCTTTCATCATTAGAATAACAAAAGTAAAATGAACCAATGAAAAGTTTTATAAACAAGTCACATGACCTGTTATGCTTACGTTACGCGCCGCGCCCCGGATCGCTTCCGGGAAGCTGCGCTTCGCGCACCGGAGCACTACCGGGTGCGCTAACGCGGCGCGTCATATGACGCATTACGCGACAACGTAGGTCCAGAATATAGTCAAAATGTCTCCACCAACCAGCGGTCGGAACACAACCCCTTTCAGCAGTCTAAAAAGTTCTGTTAAATGACAAGAGAAGGGACAGGCAACAAGAACCATCAGTCAAAGAGGGGAGGGCAAGTTCTTCCCTACCGGGTCACGTTGGGGCGCTACCGGAACTGATCGAATTGGTAGTCTACAGTGTTTCTGGATGTTTCAGACTGAAGCTGCTGTCAGCATGAGAGCACCACCATCTCGTAGCTCAGTCGTGGCCATTCCACGAGCAATCATGGCAGCCGCTCCCCACCAGAAGCCTGTGGGAGTCGGGGGCCCCCAAGACTTTTGTAGAATCTTCAAGGCTCAGGAGACGCTTTCGAGAGTGGGGCCCAAGCCCTAGTAGACAAGCGTCCGAGTTCCAAGGTGTCCCAGGGCCATTTTAGTGGACCACGCCAAAATCTGAAGAGCCGGCCACCATTTTGAGAGTCCTGTGGCAGCCGCCTATTGCTGCATCGCAAGAGCGGGAGCAACTCAACTACATGGTGAGCGAGACGCTGTAGCCGCAAGAGCGGGCGGTAAACAGGTGAATGGCGGAAGAGGCACAGTGTAGCAAAAGCGGGCGGAATGGCAACTGAAACGGTAAAGGGGCGCCCCACTACAGCGTGTCTTCAGGTCAAACGGATTGTGGGACAAGGTCTAGAATGGAAGAGTCATCAAAAGGCAAAAAGTTCCGCCGGACCCCATGAGCCGGCCGCCTATGTCGGGGGCGATCTTAGGCCACACCAGGGCAACACGACTTGGGGAGGGGGCAGGAGCCAAGCGCCCCCTCCCAGTCCGCGCCACCACACCTTATGTTGAAAATCTGAAGCCATCGTTCTACAAACTCTCAACCAGCCTTGGATGGAAAAATCTTGATGAATGTACAAACTGAAAAACAGTTTTTGTCTGCATAGCATCAGCAGCAACGCTTGCTATCAGAGTGCATGAGTTTCATGCTCGATCGATTGAGCTAGCCGGATCAGGCAACAAAAAGTATAAAATAGTTATGTAAATAGTTATTTAATAAAATGTTTTACCCTGTTACTTTGCTGGTGTGTTGTATATATTTATAATATTTGCATAGAGCTTATCGTTATTTTGGGCGGGGTGGGTGACGGAGCCGAGCTGTTTTGCAGCCCTCATGGTGTGGAGCTCAGTTCATCTCACTATTTTCGTATTTCTCATGAAGGGTTGTTCCTAATGTTTCTAGTGGCCTACTGATTTTGCTCGATTACTTTTGTTTTTTTACACGATTTTTCACTATCTGCAAAGACTAAACAGAGTATTGCGACTTTGTGCTTTTTTGTAAATAGAGAATGAACCAAAGAGAATCAATTCTAAAACAGTAAATGCTTGGATAACAATCAATCAAATGGAGAGACAAGCAGGCACGACGGATTACAACGGGGGCAAAGGCCTGCGTTAACTACCCTTCACTATCTGCAAAGAGAGAGTACTACTAAGAGAAAAGAGGGGAGGGAGCACATCAGCGTGCATAAACACGAAAAAGTTTTGACCTATCATGTACTTGACATTTGACAGCTTTTGATATTTGCTATTAAAAAACCATTGAAATTCACAGAAAAAAACATAGGTTTTAGGCTATATATAGTTAGGGATTAGCATTTACAACACCTTAATTTACTCGCACAAAACCATAGAAATTCGCATATATAGTTAGATGCAATAACTATATATCGCGCACCCGCAACCCACTGCTGATGATGTCACATATTACATCATTCATGACATGGTCAGTGACATCACTGATGAGATCTCAAATGACATCATTCATGACATGGTCAGTGACATCACTGATGACATCACTGATGACAACTCAAATGACATCACTGACATCACTGATGACATCATTCATGTGATAATACGATGAACCTCTTCAGACTCTAATATAACCTTAGATACACTCAGTGTAAACAGACGCTCACAGATTGTCACTCATCCATGGAGTTACTCATACACCTAGTCAGTCATGCAAAGAATCAATCACACCTCCATTTCCTAACTATACAGTTATACACACCTTACTTATTCAAACATATTCTAACACATATTTACTCTCTTATACAATCACTGATACAAGTTTTCAATGATCCATGCAGCCACTCACATATTCACTAGCTCTTATACACAGTAATTTATATGTCAACTCTCACATGTACTGTGTTTTACATATGTACTTACTTTGACATGTAGCACTGAGATATCCATTCACTCACCAATACACTCATGCACACAGTTAACCACCTATACAGCTGTTTCCACATGCAGTTTTGAACCCATACATCTAGTGAATCAACTGCTCACACATCTATGCACAGAGTCACACACCTCCCAGACACCCACACACACACACTCACTCTCCCATACAAATACTTGGGCAACCAATCAATAACCCATATAGTTACTCATATAGCTACTGATCAACACATGCAGCAGTTTACAGAACAACAGATATAATGATGCACAAATTAAGACAGTTTAGTCACTAACCCATGCACTCAGTGAGACACATTTAATCACTCACTCATACAGTCAGTCATGCACCTACTAAATCCTATCCAGACACTTATACATCCACTCAGTCTTCAATATGTAAGACATATTTTAACTTTACAGAAACATACAGTCACTGGGTGTTGTCATCAGTGATGTCATCAGTGATGTCACTGACCATGTCATGAATGATGTAATATGTGACATCATCAGCAGTGGGTTGCGGGTGCGCGATATATAGTTATTGCATCTAACTATATATGCGAATTTCTATGGTTTTGTGCGAGTAAATTAAGGTTTTGTAAATGCTAATCCCTAAATATATATAGCCTAAAACCTATGGTTTTTTCTGTGAATATATATATATATATATATATATATATATATATATATATATATATATATATATATATATATATATATATATATATTACCTACTGGCGATAGCCAGTAGGTATATATAGTTAGAATTTTTTCTCTATGGGACTTCTGAAAATTCTATGTCTAATAACTTTGGCGTTTGTGGACGGAATCGGCTGAAATTTTCAGGAAAATGGCACATTTTGATTCTGAGCAGCCCCTGAAAATTTGGTGGAGTTCCGTCAAGGGGGGGCTGAGAAAAAAGGGGGGTCCCAAAACGCGTTTTTCCCATTCATTTTTCCATAGGGCGGTTGGACTCACTTTTAGCTCGAACTGCTGAATGGATTTGCACGAAACTTGGCAAAATTGTAGGGACTGTTAGCCCAATGTGCCTTTGCTAGGTCTCAATATATGTGCTCCAGTAGTTTTTGAGAAATTAACGTTCAAACCAAGATATATATCTGTAACAGCGCTCTGGGCAGCGATCCGGTCCGCTTACTTTTCGCTTATCGGAACTTTGCGCGCAGAAAGCTGATTGGCTCTCCGGTGTCTGTCAACATTCTAAACAGTCCGGAGCGGACGCCATCTTGTCTCTCGGTAGGATCGAGAGAGAAGAAGAGGTGGAAAACGAAAGGGGAATTTAATGAAAGGGGGCAAGGTATCCCCCTCTTGACCCCCTAGGAATGTTGTTGGGGTTATTAAAGGGTCCCGTGGGGAAAATAAAAAAAAAATGATTTTTCACGGTAGAAGCGCGGCCGCGAACTGGTAGCGAAACGGGAATTCGCCATTTTGTGCTTCGTTAATTAAATTACTAGTTATAAGTGGGTGCGGGAGACGTATCCTAATCCCCTATGTTTCCTGAGGGTGGCTGAGGAGGCTGATATATGTTGATACATCTCTTCCAGCGGCTGTGCGTGAGCTTTTTTTTTTTTTGCTGCGTGACAGTCCGGAGCGGCCGCCCTCTTGTCTCTCGGTAGGATCGAGAGAGAAGAAAAGGTGAAAAACTAAGGGGGAATTTAATGAAAGGGGGCAAGGTATCCCCCTCTTGACCCCCTAGGAATGTTGTTGGGGTTATTAAAGGGTCCCGTGGGGAAAATTAAAAAAAAATGATTTTTCACGGTAGAAGCGCTTCACGGGCCGCGAACTGGGCCGCAAACTGGTAGCGAAACGGGAATTCGCCATTTTGTGCTTCGTTAATTAAAGTACTAGGTATAAGGGGGTGCGGGAGACGTATCCTAATCCCCTATGTTTCCTGAGGGTGGCTGAGGAGGCTGATATATGTTGATACATCTCTTCCAGCGGCTGCGCCATCTTGCCTTTTTTCGAATGCCACAATTTTGTCGTGCACGGCAGCCATTTTAGATGCCAGGCTGGTCCCAGGCTATCACCTAACCCTGCGGATGTAGTTTATGGCCCCAGCTGTAGAGAATTCAGACATGCCAATCCTCCTGATTCAGGCGTGTGACTACTGATTTCAGTGCTAGTCTCCCGCCTCCCGATTTCTGCAAGCAAAAACCCGGGGGCATATTACGAACAACTAGCGATAATTTTTGTCTCTAACTTGTTTAGAGACAAAAATTATCGCCGCACATCGGCGATTTTTATCGCAGATAAACCTTGCTATTATCGCAGAAAAGTCAGCGATATTCATGTATTATCGACCTAATGCTCTTAGCCATGTTATCCACCTCCCATTGGATAACATGGCTAAGAACTGCTCAGGGCAGGTGTTAGATTTTGGAGATATTCGCGCTTAGCGCGAATATCTCCAAAAGTTGGTAATAGAAGGTAGCGATGTTAGGGACTGTTTCCAGTCGCTAACATCTTGGCACGCCACTTTGCATGTCATTAGTGATAAGTATCACTGACATGCAAAGCGGGGCCCAAGATGGTCGCTATCTCCTTTTAGCTGTCACTAACTGGTGTTAGCGACAGCTTGGTAATAGGGAGATAATTTTATCTCCGCTTTCATGGCTTTTAAAGCCAAAAAAGCGGAGATAAACCCCCTTGATAATATGCCCCACGATTCCTTGGGGGTTTCAGCTGACAGGGCTTGGTATTGTGTTACATGGTAATTTTTCCATGAAACGTCAGAGGGTCGATGCAGGGGTTCTAGAAGAGGTGATAAACCATTTAAGCCTCATGAACAAGCGCATGGTCTTTTAAAGATTTGTGAAGTACTCGGGGCGGCGGTGTGTGTGTGCCCTCTTTCAGGAGCGGGCGGGGGGGCACTGCCAGCAACTTGCCAGGTCAGGTAGTGTTCAACACGTGCATCACCCTTTCTCTGCTTGCTATTGCGCTCCATGCTTCGGAAAGGTAAGAAAAAGAACGTGCATTTGAGTTTGAAATGTCCGATCCTGCAGCAGCACACTTCCAAAGCCCACACATGACAATAACCCGATTCAAGGCCCCATTCACCCGTTTTTAAAAAAATAGATAACACTCCAACAAAGTAAGGTTATAAAACTTTATTAACTACTAACTTTAACGAACGGAACAAAAACTAAAAACATTTAAACATTTCTCAACACAAAAAGCAACAATGGTTAGAAGCTGTCTTTTGTGCGAATAGTCCCAAGGCAGCACAACGTGCAGAGTTCTGGACGGCACCCAGGTGATGTCGCCTGGGTGCCGCACTGGTTTAGGGATCCTACAATGCTGCTCCGAAAATTGGCGTGGGGCGTCCCGGGTGGGGCGGGGGGAGGCCTCGTCAGTAGCGGTCTGTTGTGCGAATAGTCCCAAGGCAGCACAACGTGCAGAGTTCTGGACGGCACCCAGGTGATGTCGCCTGGGTGCCGCACTGGTTTAGGGATCCTACAATGCAGTACAGAAAAACAGCGTGGGGCGTCCCGGGTGGTGCGGGGGGAGGCCTCGTCAGTAGCGGTCTGTGTCCAGTGTCACATGGCTGACACAACATGTACGTCAGGCACCCAGGTGATGTCCAGTAAACTGCCGCACTGGTTTTGGTATCCTACAATGCTGCTCCGAAAATTGGCGTGCGGCGGCCCGGGGGGGGGGGGGGCGTGGGGGAGCCGGCGTGAACGGGCCTCCCCAGGTGGCGGCCATCTAGCTGAGTTGCGCTCGCTCTTGCGGCCACAGCGTCTCGCTCACCATGTTGTTGAGTTGCTCCCACTCTTGCAGTGCAGCGATAGGCGGCTGCCACATGGCTCTTAAAATGGCGGACAGCTCCTCGGTTTTGGGCCTGGTCCACTGAAATGGCCCTGGGACACTTTGGAACTCGGACGCTTGCCTGCTAGGGCTTGGGCTCCATTCTCGAAAAGCGTCCCCTCAGCCGTGAAGATTGTATAAAAGTCTTGGGGGCCCCCGACTCCCGCAGGCTTCCGGTGGGGAGCGGCTGCCATGATTGCTCGCGGAATGACCACGACGGAGCCACGAGATGGTGGTGCTCTCATGCTGACGCCAGCTTCAGTCTGAATGATCCAGAAACAAGGTGGGGCTTTCATCGTTTGGGAAAAAAAAAATGTTCTAAACCAATGAAAAGTGTTATTTTTAGGTCATATGACCAAGCCTTCCATCTTTAGGAAACCAAAAGTAAAATGAACCAATGAAAAGTTTTATAAACAAGTCACATGACCTGTTATGCGGCATAGGGCTACAAAAAGCGTAGAAAATCCGTTGGCACGTGAGGCGGCGTCAGTAGCGGACCGATGTGCGAATAGGCCGAAGGCAGCACAACGGGCCGAGATCCGGATGGTACCGAGGTGGTGTCCAGCAAATTGCCGCACTGGTGTTGCCATCCTACAATGCTGCGCCGAAAGACGGCGTGTCCAGCTGAGTTGCGGTCACTGTTGCGGTACAGTGACTCGAACGCGCCGAGATCCGGATGGCACCGAGGTGGTGTCCAGCAAATTGCCGCACTGGTGTGGCCATCCTACAATGCTGCGCCGAAAGACGGCGTGTCCAGCTGAATTGCGGTCACTGTTGCGGTACAGTGACTCGAAAGCGCCGAGATCCGGATGGCACCGAGGTGGTGTCCAGCAAATTGCCGCACTGGTGTGGCCATCCTACAATGCTGCGCCGAAAGACGGCGTGTCCAGCTGAATTGCGGTCACTGTTGCGGTACAGTGACTCGAACGCGCCGAGATCCGGATGGCACCGAGGTGGTGTCCAGAAAATTGCCGCACTGGTGTGGCCATCCTACAATGCTGCGCCGAAAGACGGCGTGTCCAGCTGAGTTGCGGTCACTGTTGCGGTACAGTGAGTCGAACGCGCCGAGATCTGGATGGCCCCGATGTTGTGTCCAGCAAGTTGCCGCACTGGTGTGGCCATCCTACAATGCTGCGCCGAAAGTCGGCGTGGGGTGCCCCGTTGGCTTATGAGGTGATGTCAGTAGTGGACCGATGTGTGAATAGGTCGGAACCAGCACAAGGCACCAAGATCCGAATGGCAAGTCCTGGATGTTGAGTGCCTCAGTTGAGAGTTCTGAGCAGTGCTTGTAAGACTGTCTGAAGCTTATTTGCACCTGCTGCAGCTTCACTAGGTCCGGCGGAACTTTTTTCCTTTTTCTTTCTGCTTCTTTTCCTACAATGCGTTTCATCTGAAGACACGACCAGGTCCCTGAATGTGTGCAGGGGGACGCTATTGATTGAATGAAAATGGCGGCTTGACACAAAGCTGACTCAAGCGTTACTGTTGGTGCTATACAGACAAAAATTGGTTTTCAGTTTGTACATTCTTCAGGTTTTTTTTTTCCATCCAAGTCTGATTGAGAGTTTGTAGAAAAATGGCTTCAGATTTTCCACATACTACTATTCAACATTCTTCCTAAATGTAACAATGTGAAACTCACTAGGAGAACGGCTGTTTCTGTTTCCTTTCAAAATGCTGCCACCAATATTTTCTGAATGGAAGACACCATCTTGTAGCATAAAGGGCCGAAAGGGGTTCTGGTCTGGCCGATGGTTGGTGGAGACATTTTGACTATATCTTGGACCTGCCCGGCCTCGCCCAAAATGGCGCCGGTATAAATGGGACTCGTAACTCCTTGCCCGCAAATGTATATCTAGAAAATGTTATTGTAAGTGGCCCTGTCGTATTTTAATTACAAAATGTACGTCCACCGATTCCGCAACTGTTAGACACCTTTGTTCTTGTCACCTAATGGCCCGCTCATTACGTTCTTCTACAGTGTAAATGTCTCCTCATCATATACGATTTCAGTTTGCTCCGTGGCCGGCCCACGTGGTTATAGGCCCGTATTTGTATACTGACATTTTCACAATAAAGGTTTTTAAAACAAAACACGGTAGTAGTATTTACATTTGTAAAGTTTTTACTTTTAGTGACTGTTTTCGAATCAGTAAAAGGCAAGTGAAATAAAGCAGTCCAATTACATGACGGATAAAAGGTATAATATGTAGGAACGCAGTAAAGATAAATGGTCAAGGGCAGTTGTGTTTTTCATGTCTGCAACATAAAGTGATCGATAAGAATCTGATAATCAGGCGTATCGGCGACTAAGACAGCAGGCCGAATCTCTTTTACTCAACGGCTCCGTCATGGAAGGAAGAAACGCCCTTTTTCTCGAAAAAGGAATATATTTTACTTGCAAGACAGTTGTAAATTTTCCGGGAAAGTACATTAGCCTGGAATATTATAACATATGTTTGAAAAAAAAATATTGTTCGAAAATAATAAAAAGCATAATTTTTAGGTCATATGACCAAGCTTTTCATCATTAAATTAACAAAAGTAAAATGAACCAATGAAAAGTTTTATTAACAAGTCACATGACCTGTTATGCTTACGTTACGCGCTGCGCGCCGCGCCTCGGATCACTTCCGGGTGCGCTAACGCGGCGTGTCATAAAACGCATTACGCGACAACGTAGGTCAAGAATATAGTCTAAATGTCTCCACCAACCAGCGTTCGGAACACAACCCCTTTCAGCAGTCCAAAAAGTTCTGTTAAATGACAACAGAGGGGACAGGCAACAAGAACCATCAGTCAAAGAGGGGAGGGCAAGTTCTTCTCTTCCGGGTCATGTTGGGGCGCTACCGGAACTGATCGAATTGGTAGTCTACAGTGTTTCTGGATGTTTCAGACTAAAGCTGGCGTCAGCATGAGACCACTACCATCTCGTAGCTCCGTCGTGGCCATTCCACGAGCAATCATGGCAGCCGCTCCCCACCAGAAGCCTGCGGGAGTCGGAGGCCCCCAAGACTTTTGTAGAATCTTCACGGCTGAGGGGACGCTTTTCGAGAATGGGACCCAAGCCCTAGCAGACAAGCGTCCGAGTTCCAAGGTGTCCCAGGGTCATTTTAGTGGACCAGGCCCAAAACCGAAGAGCCGGCCGCCATTTTGAGAGTCCTGTGGCAGCCGCCTATCGCTGCACCGCAAGAGCGGGCGCATCTCAACTACATGGTGAGCGAGACGCTGTAGTCGCAAGAGCGGCCGGTAAACAGCTGAATGGCGGAAGAGGCACAGTGTAGCTAAAGCGGGCGGAATGGCAACTAAAACGATAAAGGGGCGCCCCACTACAGCTTGTCTTCAGGTCAAACGGATTGTGGGACAAGGTCCAGAATTGAAGAGTCATCAAAAGGCAAAAAGTTCCGCCGGACCCCGGGAGCCGGCCGCCTATGTCGGGGGCGATCTCAGGCTACACCAGTGCTATAAGACTTGGGGAGGGTGTCGGAGCCAAGCGTCTTCTCCGAGTCCATGGCCATCACACCGCCCCTCAGGGGCCTCCGTCAACCTGTTTAGGAAGGTAACATATCACATTGTTTTCAAATGCAGTCAGGTCCACAAACGACACTCACTTACTTTGAGAATAGTGAAGCTGCAGTAGGTGGAAATAAGCTTCAGACAGTGTTACAAGCGCTGCTCAGAACTCTGAACTATGGCACCCAACATCCAGAACTTATGCTATTTGAGAATGGCAGTGACATCGAAGCATCTCAGGGACCAAAACCATTAACGTACTTTCACGTATGAAAATCTTACTTGGGGAGGGGGCAGGAGCGAAGCGCCCCCTCCCAGTCAGCGCCACCACACCGTATGTTGAAAATCTGAAGCCATCGTTCTACAAAGTCAACCAAACTTGGATTGAAAAATCTAGAAAAATGTACAAACTGAAAACCAGTTTTGGTCTGCATAGCATCAGTAGCAACGCTTGAGTCAGCTTTGTGTCAAGCCGCCATTTTGATTCAACAAAGCACAGGCATTGAAAAAGGCTGAAATTCAGAACTCTAAACTATGGCACCCAACATCCAGGAGCTTGTCATCCGGATCTTGGAGCCTTGTGCTGTTTTCGATCTATTCACACATCGGTCCACTACTGACATCATCTTATAAACCAACGTTATGTAAATAGTTTTTTAATAAAATGTTTTACCCTGTTTCTTTGCTGGTGTGTTGTCTATATTTTTAATATTTGCATAGGGTTTGTCGTTATTTTGTGCGGGATGGGTGATGGAGCCGAGCTGTCTTGCAGCCCTCATGGTGTGGAGCTCAGTTCATCTCACTATTTTCGTATTTCTCATGAAGGGTTGTTCCTAATATTTCTATTTTAGCGAGGTCAAAAAGAGATCCAATTAGTGGCCTACTGATTTTGCTCGATTACTTTTATTTTTTTACACGATTTTTCACTATCTGCAAAGACTAAACAGAGTATTGCGACTTTGTGCTTGTTTGTAAATAGAGAATGATCCAAAGAGAACCAATTCTAAAACAGTAAATGCTTGGACAACAATCAATCAAATGGAGAGACAAGGAGGCACGACGGATTACAACGGGGGTAAAGGCCTGCGTTAACTACCCTTCAGTATCTGCAAAGAGAGAGTACTACTAAGACAAAAGAGGGGAGGGGGGGGGGTGCAGCGTTCAAAGCACATCAGCGTGCATAAATACGAAAATGTTTTTATCTATCACGTACTTGACATTTTAAAGCTTTTCATATTTGCTATCAAAAAACCAATGAAATTCACAGAAAAAACCATAGGTTATAGTGGATATATAGTTAGGAATTTGCATTTAGAAAACCTTGAAAATTCAATGAAAAAACCATTGGTTTTAGGCCATATATAGTTAGGAATTAGCATTTACAAAACCTTATTTTACTCGCATAAAACCATTGAAATTCCATATATAGTTAGAAGCGCTAACTATATATCGCGCACCCGCAATCCACTGCTGATGATGTCACATATTACATCATTCATGACATGGTCAGTGACATCACTGATGACATCACTGATGACATCTGAAATGACATCACTGATGACAACTCAAATGACCTCACTGATGACATCTCAAATGACATCACTGATGACATCACTGATGACAACTCAAATGACATCACTGATGACATCTCATTTGTCATCACTGATCACATCACTTATGTGATAATACAATGAACCTCTTCAGACTCTAATATAACCTTACATACACTCAGTATAAACAGACACTCACAGACTGTCACTCATCCATGGAGTTACTCACACACCTAGTCAGTCATGCAAAGAATCAATCACACCTCCATTTCCTCAACTATAAAGTTATACACATCTTACTTATTCAAACATATAATAACACATATTTATTCTCTTATATAATCCCTGATACAAGCTCACAGTGATCGATACAGCCACTCACACATTCACTGGCTCTTATGTTCAGTTATTTATATATCTCAACTCTCACATGTATTGTGTTTTACATACGTACTTACTTGCACATGTAGCAATGAGAAATCCATTCACTCACCAACACACCCATGCATAGTCAACCGCCCATATAGCTGTTTCCACATGCACTCTTGAACTCATACTCCTAGTGAATCAACTGCTTACACATCTATGCACAGAGTCACGCACCTCCCAGCCACCCACACACACACTCAGCCTCCCATTCAAATACTTGGGCAACCAATCAATAACCCATATGGCCACTCTTATAGCTACTGATCAACCCATGCAGCAGCTTACACAACAACAAACATACTGATGCACAAATTAAGACAGTTTAGTCACTAACCCATGCACTCAGTGAGACACATTTAATCACTCACTCATACAGTCAGTCATGCACCTACTAAATTCTTCATCCAGACAGTTATACATCCACTCATTCTTCAATATGTGAAACATATTTAAACTTTACAGACACATACAATCACTGGATGTTGTGATCAGTGATGTCATCAGTGATGTCATTTCAGATGTCATCAGTGATGTCATCAGTGATGTCACTGACCATGTCATGAATGATGTAATATGTGACATCATCAGCAGTGGATTGCGGGTGCGCGATATATAGTTAGCGCTTCTAACTATATATGGAATTTCAATGGTTTTATGCGAGTAAAATAAGGTTTTGTAAATGCTAATTCCTAACTATATATGGCCTAAAACCAATGGTTTTTTCATTGAATTTTCAAGGTTTTCTAAATGCAAATTCCTAACTATATATCCACTATAACCTATGGTTTTTTCTGTGAATATATATATATATATATATATATATATATATATATATATATATATATATATATATATATATATATATACATATACTCCTTTAATCCCCCAGATGTTAGTGCTGTATTCATCCAATTACCAATGCATTAAGTATGCAGGGATTTAATTGAGACACTATCCTTGTACTTTTTCAATCATACATGTACTTTTCTTGTCCATATGTAATCATTGACACAGTGTTTTTCCAGTTTTAAAATCACCCAGTCATATCCTTTGCACTCTTGTAACCACTGAGGCAGTATCATACTACATCTGTAATCACCCAGGCATAACTCATGTACTTTTAAAATAACCCACTCACTTTTTATGGATTCCAATTATAGCCCAGGTGTTACTCCTGCAGTCATGCAATCATCCATGCACTGGTTAAGTACTATCATTATAGTTATACAATCATGCTGGCTGTAGGAATGCACTCATGAAATAACCCACACACTATCCATGCGTTGATAGAATCAGTCAAGCTCTACTGTTGCAGGTATCCATTAACCAAGGCAGTACTTAATGGCTCAGTATACTTTGAGGTTGTATTTATACACTTATCCGTGCACTGAACATGCATGTCTCTAGTCTTGCAATTAGTCGCTAACTATCCTTCTTCTCCTGCAATTACTCAGTGACTACATTTAGTGTCATACAATCACCCAAGCACTGCTCATGGAGTTATTCAATCAATGAAGTAAATCTATTACATGTCTTAGTTTGTAGGTTTCACTATAGGCCAGACATATTGTATACATATTTGTTTTAGATATGATGATGATTTGGAAAGGTAGTGATGTATGTATGCATGCTTTAAAGAATAAGGAGTAACTTATATTTCAGTCATGTAATAGTCTGGTCCTTTTTATTTGGCTAGGCCCAACACTCATGCAGTTATAAAAACACACAAGTAATTAACCCTGCTCGAAGTACTGTGCTACGCCCGCGTAGTTTGCGAAGTTTGCGCTACTTCATACTACGCGAATTGCACGTAGCACAGTACAAACACGTGTGTGGTCATTTTTTGCTTGCTCGTGGTCTTCAACTTCAAGTTGGCGACGGCGAGCGAGCAAAATGACATCCCAGTGAGCCCTTTTCCTCGTTCGCGATCAACAACATCAAGTTGCCGATCGTGAGTGTGAAAAATAAACCTCCCGGCGAGATTCTCAATGCGGGGAGGTCAGGTTTCTCAATGCGAGTGTTTGTGCATGCTTGCGACTGCTCGCGATGAGAAACTACTAGTCCGCATTCAGAAATCTGCCGCTCGAGTCGAAATATACTGGAGCGGCAGAAAACAACAGCTTGCACTGTGCAATATGCGGTTTGCACTGATTGCACAGTGCAGACAAGCATCTGGTACTGTGCAATCAGTGCGAACAGCATTTTGCACAGTGCACTACACAGTTCGAGTAGCTCACATAGTGCTGCAACGCGAACTATGCCCAGGGTTGCAAGTAATACCCATTTAGTCTTCCAATGATCCAGGCACTACATATGCACTGCTGTTATGACTGAGGCATTTGTCCTCCATTTAATGAATGATCCAGGCATTACCTATGCACTCCTTTATCCGCTCAGGCACTACTTCAGCAGTCTTCCAATCATCTAAGAAGTACCTGTGCAGTTTGCTAGGAATTACATACATACTCCTTTAGTCCCTCAGATGTTAGTGCTGCACGCATGCAATCACCAATGCATTAGGTATGTATGGTTTTAATTAGTGAGACACTTTCTTTGTACTCTTTCAATCATGAATGTAGTTTTCTTGTACTTATGTAATCATTGACACAGTGTTTTTCCAGTTTTAAAATCACCCAGCCACGTCCTTTGCACTCCTGTAACCACTGAGGCAGTATCTCACTACTTCTGTAATCACCCAGGAACTAGTCATGAACTTTTAAAATAACCCACTCACTTTATATGTATTCCAATATTTGCCCAGATATTACTCTTGCAGTCATGCAATCATCCATGCACTAGTAATGTACTACTCCTATAGTTATGCAATCATGCAAGCTGTAGGAATACACTCATCAAATAACCCGTACACTATCCATGCAGTGATAGAATCAGTCAAGCCCTACTGTTGCATGTATCTATTAAGTGAGGCAATGCTTAATGGTTCATGTATGCTGCGTAATAGTATTTTTACACTTATCTCTGCACTTGTATGTGCACTGCTGTAATGACTGAGCCATTAGTCCTGCATTCATGCAATGATCCAGGCATTTACCTATGCGCTCCTTTATTCACTCAGGCACTACCTCAATAGTCTTACAATCATCTTAGAAGTACCAGTGCAGTTATAAAATCCCCCAGTTATTTCCTATAAAGTCTTCTAAATCACCGGATATTGCCCCTGTTGTCATGGAGTCAGCTAGGAATTATATATATATATATATTCTTGCCTTACGCGTTTTGGAGTATCTGAACTCCTTGTTCACGGGCATTGCATTGTATCGGCGCAGATTTCACAGAAAAGCCACTTGCTCCAGCCTGTTGGTTTTTATAATGCTCTTTAATTGGCAGCCGGTTATTTCAGTTTGTACTGCACGCTGGGAGTTGTAGTAAAAGGTTGTTTTTATCTTTGTGAGCCTTGGAGTGTCTTTTCTAAAAGTATTTCCATTCGTGGGTTCTGTGCTCTCATACAAAATTAAAATGCTTTCACTGCCTTTAGTGGGTCTCCGAGAAATTAAATGTCACATTCTCCTGCCGTCCGATTTCCATGGGGAGACTTGGAACAGTTCTGTGTCTCCATGGCCTCCTCCTTTGGGGTGGTGCAGCTTCCACGGCTAGATAGCCGTTAATTAATTTTGTACACCAAAGATCCTCGATTTGGAAGCGCATAGGAAGCCGGATTAATGTGGGCAAACAAAACATTGCATCCCTCGGAAATACATTCTTGCCTTACGCGTTTTGGAGTATCTGAACTCCTTGTTCACAGGCATTGCATTGTATCGGCGCAGATTTCACAGAAAAGCCACTTGCTCCAGCCTGTTGGTTTTTATAATGCTCTTTAATTGGCAGCAGATTATTTCAGTTTGTACTGCACGTTGGGAGTTGTAGTAATAGGTTGTTTTTATCTTCATGAGCCTTGGAGTGTCTTTTCTAAAAGTATTTCCATTAGTGAGTTCTGTGCTCTCATACAAAATTAAAGTGCTTTCACTGCCTTTAGTGGGCCTCCGAGAAATTAAATTGTCACATTCTCCTGCCGTCCGATTACCATTGGGAGACTTGGAACAGTTCTGTGTCTCCATGGCCCCCTCCTTTGGGGTGGGGCAGCTTCCACGGCTGGATAGCCGTTAATTAATTTTGTACACCAAAGATCCTCGATTTGGAAACTTTGCTGAATACACATGGGACGATTAACTTGATTTTCTACCAGAAGGAAATTCAAATGTAAAAAATATTGAATTCAAGACACCAGGAGAACTGTGTTCCATGGATCCTGTCATAGGTTTCAAGCTATGATGTATTTTATCTGCAATAAAAATAACCCACCTTGTGGAGAAGGTATTGATTTCTTTTGGAGAAAGGAGTATCAAGCCAGAGGGGCTCCACATATACATATGATATTATGGATCAAGGATGCACCTATGTTTGGAAACAAAAGCTCAAAATACATTAAGACAGCAAGTTTTATGGTTTCAAACTCATCGATGTGGAAAATATTGTCGACAAAAATACAAGTCAAAGTTGGGCTTAGGATACATTACCAATATAACTAAAATAGCCCCAATCTTGTTATGGATTAGAATTTGGCTGAATCTGAATCTTACTCTAAATCAAAGGATTGTATTAAACTGGATAGAATGAAGGATATCCAGTGGCTGTCATATGTAAAATTGTCATCAGAGAAACTGGGGCGCCCTGAGATTTACCTTCATCCTGAATCCTTATGTAAAGCTGATTTGGAGTGGGTTAAGAGAAATTTTGTTAGGCGAAGCGAAGCAGACCGAGAAGTAGTGGAGCAATGCAAACCATCCGTTAGGACCCACTTCTTGGTAATTCCGTCATTAGCAATACCATCATATCTTTCTATCGTTTCTAACCCTTTTCACAGATGGCTTTTGACTAAATTCCGTTTCAACCAAATTCACCTGGTATTATGGGATCTGCAGGGTTGGATCAGGCTAGAAGATGCGACCCCGTGTAAATGCGATGATTTCTCTGCCCAAGACACCATGCATTTTATGTTCTTTTGCCCTTTTTTTCAAGAAGCCAGAAAAAGGTTTATTTTTCCTCTAATGAAAAAGATGGACTTTATACAATGTAAACCTGCATTATTGTTCCTACAATTGATGGAATCCCTGAAATCATGTTTAGAGTTGCCAGCTTTCTAGTTGCGTCTGTCAGAAGTAGGAGGGTTAGACAGGCAGCTCTACTGGAAATGTCTAATCATATAAAATAAGTTTATGTACATTGATTATTGGTCTTTAACAAATGAATTTGACTTTTTAGATGTTTTTTAATTGTATTTTATATTGTATAATACACTTTATAATGTTTTGTATAGTGTATAGTATACTTTTATGATTTTAATTAATCGAATAAAGTGGTTTGACTTGACTTGACTACAAGTCAAAGGGAAAGTTGTATACAAAATGTCGCTTTGGATTTCCACTTCCCGTAATTTCCAAAGGAAGAGTCAACAGTTTATGTCAGCAGTGAGACATACTATCACTCGAAAATCTCCAAAGAATACTTACAATATAAAAAGAAGTGAAGAGTCAAAATATATTAATGACTACAGTCCAGTGATTCTGATGAAGTGGAATGCAAATATGGACATCCAGTATGCTGCAGTTAATTCCAATGCTGTTGCTAGCTACGTTACATCTTATATAACCAAATCAGAAAAAATGGAGTTGAAAGAAATGTGGGAAGAAATTTCACAAGTAAGGACTCTCAGTAAAAAAATGTACAGCTATAGTTTGAAGATGCTTTCACATTGAGAGATTGGATCCGATGAATGTTCGGATTAGTTGACCTCTGCAAGTTTATATTCAAAGTCAAGAGGAATCATTTGGGTAAGTCTAGGACTTCCTGAAACACGATATTGAGTAGTGAAATCTAAACAAAAAATTGAATACTTGCCCTTGAATGAACTGGAAAGCACAGATATTGTTAAAACAAATATGTTGGATGCCTACTAATCTTAAAAGAATTTTACACATGGAAAACATATGTCTCTGTGAAGTGCTGCAACACTACAGCTTTAGGAGAAATGTTATGGAAAACATAAATAAAGGAAAATATGCAATAACTGGATGTGAAGGATGTTTGGTAAAACATGCAAAAGGAAATCTTATTAATCACAGGATGCTCAGTTGTGAGACTCCAGATAAAAATGAATTTTTCTATTTAGCACTTTTGCAACTCTTCAAACCTTGGCAAACTGAAATGGAATTACTTGGAGATTTTGACTGCTATGAAGATTCCTTCAATGCATGTAAAGATAGCATTGAATGTCTAATATTCTCAGATTAATCAAGAATGTACGATTGCAGCTGAAATAGCTAGAGACAGTTCTCAAGATAGTCAGAGTTCTGCTGCAATAAGTCAGGATCCAATTGAAGAACCCATTCTTGAAAATGAAGCAGCAATAGCAATGACTGAAGTGGAAATGGAAATGCAACAAGCACAACATGACACTATTGATATGAAAATGTTACAAAAACAGCTAAATGTTGAACAGAAAGACATATATCAGCAAGTTATGCAAGAAATAAAACACGGTTTACTGCATGAAAAGAAGGAGTGCCAATGTACACTATTTAAACCCATTCTTATGTACATCAGTGGGCAAGCTGGAAGTTGAAAAAGTTTCTTGATTAAAGGTTGACCAGTTATCTACAGAAAACGACTGACTCATATTTATCTTGTATTGTAACCGCTCCAACTGGGTTAGCAGCACAAAACATTAAAGGGATTACATTACATCATTTACTCATGCTACCAGTTGAGCATGAAAACAAGTTGGAATATCAAAAGTTATCTGGAGAAGCTTGTTATGAAGTGTCAAAAGTATCGAAAAAACTGAAACTTCTGATTATTGATGAGGTAAGCATGGTCTCAAATGTAATGCTTGCCTTTGTACATTTAAGATTGCAACAGATTCTAAAAACAGATTATGATGTTTTATTTGAAGGAAAACATGTAATTGTATTCGGTGCCCTATTCCAACTGAGTCTTGTAAAAGGACAACCAGTTTTAAGACCCTTCACCATGAAGATTCTAAAAGATCTTTAAGAAGTATTGGAAATGTAAATGTTTGGTCGCATTTTGAATATGCAACAAGCAAGTGACAAACATTATGGAAACATACTTAAAAATATTAGAATTGGTGTCTTGACAAAAGATGGCAAAGAAGCTTTACGAAGTCTGCTACTAACAAACTTGTTTCCAAATGAAAAGATGGTACCTGAAATAATCTACAAGAAAATTAGAGAAACTGAAAGAGTGCTCCACATCCAATGAAGACCTTTTGAAACTGGAGAAACAACCAATAATGAAAATGGAAGCTATTGATAAAATAGAACACAAAGAAGTGACTATTCTTCTGTCAGACAAATTAAAGTCAAAATTAGATTCTTTGGAAAAATCTATATCTAAAACTGCTGGTTTAGATAAGAGGTTATATGTCTGTCTAAATTGTCGGGTGATATTATGGCGAAATTTAGATGTTGAAAAAAGTTTAGTGAATGGAGCAATGGGAAAAGTTGTGGATTATGTATATTTTCAGGATATTGAAGGAATTGAATTTTTGAACATTAAGTTTGATCGGATAGAAGAGGTAAAACAGGTTGGACGTTGTGCTGTTTGTTTCTTGCTTGTAAAAGATTTGTATGTTCGTAGAAAACTGTTTTCACTTTCTTTGGCATATGCAGTGACCATTCATAAAGAGGGTATGGCATATGTTGCATTGTCTCAAGTAAGGACATTTTCTGGATTGATTGATGACCAAAAGGTTAGTGCAGATGCAAATTGTGTAAAAGAGTGATCTAGGTTAAGAAGACTGTATACTCATGACGTAGGTCAATATCCTATTCATGAAAAACGTGTAGTATGTCGAAAATGAAAATATAATAAAGATTCTAGGTGAGGTAGGTAAGAAGAAAAGTATTCAAAAGAATGATGAGGCTGCAATAAAAAAGCAAATGGACATGGTTGATGAAATTGTAGGATATAAGTTAGAAAATAGTTCAGGTATCCACTGCTATGCTACTGTAATTGTGAATGTTGTGTTCTTTTAAAAAAATCTATAGCATCAAATGATAGAAAATCAACAAAAAAGGTTCTGTTCTTTATTACATTATAATTTCAAAAGTTGGCAACTGATAAAACTAAAATACATACTGCTTCTGACATACTGCATCTTTTTGGATATATGTACTGGTTATTTACAATTTACACTTAATTGAGGCACAGGGTCAGACTGATTTGCATATGGCCATGTCTGAACTGGGGTGGCTGAGTGGGCTAAAGAACGGTGATGGATTAAACCCAGATCTGTTGACTGTGTGTGAGGGTTTGATTGGTTCAGATGCTCCGTCCATCACCACCCCCTTTTGTACCGCTTTGTTCGCCATAAGTTGGCAGGGTATGCTCAGACGTGAGTCCCTTGCTCACTTTGCCACTGGATTCAAGCACGCCTGGCTGAAGACGGCTGTAATGCCAGAAACCGGTCCTAGGAAGCTTGAATCCGGTCCAGGGAAGGCATGGCTTGGCAGTTCGGGCTGGACTGTTCCCCTGAGGCACACGGTCAGACTGATTCGCATATGGCCATGTCTGAACTGGGGTGGCAGAGTGGGCTAAAAAACGGTGATGGATTAAACCCAGATCTGTCGACTGGGTGTGAGTGTTTGATTGGTTCAGATGCTCCGTCCATCACCACCCCCTTTTGTACCACTGAGTCTCATACAGCAGGATAGCTGAGAGGTCTTCGAAGGCCATGCATCCATTCTCCACCACTCTGAAAACACGCCTCCCGGTGTACGGCTTGTAAGGGGATTGTTAGGAATGAGGGTCCCTAGTTGGCAGAGGTAGGCCCCCTTGTTCAAATAGGGACCCTTGCTTCTATTCAGGGTAAGGGGGATACACACTTTAGATAAACCCTGCTCACCCCGTGGGTAGCTTGGCACGAGCAGACAGACTTATCCCAAAGGCAATGTATAAAGTATTTGTTCTCAAAACACACAGTAATACAGTGATAACACCACAAATAAACACGACCCCAGTTTAGAAAAATAAAGTATCTTTATCGAAACTCAACAAGACCAAACCAACAAAAATCCAACATACACGTAATAAGAATATGACTTTAAAAAGGTTTCAAACAACTTGGCCAAAGAAAACTATGAATGCATGATGTCTCTCAAAGTACCTGTAGTTGCAACAAAATCCACATGGCTAAACAGCTGCAGAGATGGGAAGCATTGAAAAACAAAGAGATGCGTCAGTTCCTAAGACCATGGGGAGGCAATGCATCAGTTCTGTTGCACATAGGAGAAGTGATGGGTCGAATCCGATCTTTAGGGAGAAGTGATGCGTCGATTCCAAGATGGTTCTGGCATGCGGGTGATGCATCGGGAAAACTTGCTGCACAGTTACAATATGTGGAAATCTGGAATGCATTGGCGATTGAAGCACCGGCGTCAAATGGTGTTGCAATGGTTTCTTCAGTTGTGATCCCTCGATGCGTCAGTTCTTGCAGTGGCGATAGATGCTACGTCGGTTTCGGCAGTGGTGCAGCAATCCATGGAGATTCTTCTCGCACTGCAGTGGCGGACGGGAAAACTGCCGCACGAAGAGTGATGCGTAGGTTTTCTTGTAGTTTTGTTGCTTTTCCACCTCCCAACAGAAGGAACAACCTCTAGAGGTCCAACACAGTCACAGGAACCTCTTGGCAGGTTAGAACACCCAGGAAAGAAGTTCAGGGGAGCTTGGGGTAGAGTATGTGTGTCCCGAGACTTCAGAACAGGAGGTCAGCACACACAGGCCCTCGTAGATCTTCCTCAAGCAGGGGACAAAGCACACAGCACAGTCCTTATCCTTTCCTTTGCAGAATCAGCTACTGCAGACCAACCCCAGACAGCACACAGCAAAGAGGCAGTACTTCTCCTTCAGTTTCTCCAGATCTTCTCCTTTGCAAAGGTTCCTCTTGATTCCAGAAGTAGTCTAAAGTTCTCTTTGTGCAAGGGTCTCTGAGCCCAGTCCAATTGGTGCAGCATGACCTCTTGGGGCGGAGACAGCATTGGGCAAGGGAGACAGTCAATACACAAACAGGCAGAGGCACAAATAAGAAAATGTCTACTTTCTAAAAGTGGCATTTTCAAACACACAATTTAAAAACCATCTTTACTAAAAGATGTGTTCAGAAAGCCTAAACTTTATTTCTCCATCTTGTCCCAATGTAAAGTTATATTTATAAGATGTTGTAAATAAACTCCCATGCTTTCCTAAGGGGCAAGATAGCCTTTCAATTGAGAAAAACGAAATGGGCTGTATTTCCCTATCTGGACATGTCACACACACCAGTACATGTCCTACCTTTCACATACACTGCACCCTACCCAGGGAGGCACATTAGGCTTACCATATGGTGCCTTACATGTAAGAAAAGGGAAGGTTAGTGCCTGGCAAGTGGGTGCACTTGCCAATGTCGACATGGCTGTTAACAACTGCACATAGACACTGCAGTGGCATGTCTAAATTACCTTTTCAGAGCTACTCATGTGGGTGGCACAATCAGTGCTGAAGGTCTACTAGAAGCACTTGATTTACAGGCCCTAGCACACTTCAATGCACTTTACTAGGGACTTACCAGTAAATCAGATATGCCAATCAGGAAAACCAATCATGAGCACAACTTATACATATAGCATATGCACTTTAGCACTGATTAGCAGTGGTAAAGTGCCCAGTGCCCTAAAGCCAACATCAACAGGTCAGGGAAAAAAGGAGGAAGAAGCAAAATGTTTGAGGATAACCCTGCAAAAAGGGCAAAGTCCAACCGGGATGAAGTCCCCTTGCCTCCAAAGGACCTTAGGGGCCAACTAGCTTTTGTGTTACCTGTAGTAAGTCCCAAAGAGTATAATTGCAGAGAAGAATTTGGAGGCCGCGCCTCCTTTCTTCACCACTCTGCAAACATGCCCCTTGGAGTATTACTTGTTGAGGGATGAAGTCCCCTTGGCTATAAAGTTTCCTTGGGCGCCAACAAGCCCTCCTAATACCTCCAGTAAGTCCCACACAGCGGTAATTGCTGATAGGACTTCTGCAGCCACACCCCTTTCTCTATCACTCTGCAAACACACCTCCTGGTACACTGCTTCAAGGGAGATAAGGTCCCCTTGGCCCCAAAGGGTAATTATAGGCCAACTAGCCTTCCTGTTACCTGCAATATGTTCCACAAAGCACGATTGCTGAGAGGACTTTGGAGGCCATGCCCCCTTTCTCCTCCACTCAGCAAACACACCTCTTTGTGTATTGCTGATTGGAGAATTTAGTCCTCTTGGATGCTGAGGGTTCTTGGGGGCCAGAACTCTACTGTTAACTACAGTAAGTCTGACAGCAGGATTTCGTAGAGGTGGTCGTAGGCCCCACCCCCTTTCTCCACCACTCTACAAATGTGACTACTACTTTAAAAAAGCATGAAAATGTACCTAAAAAACAAAGGTTAAAGGGATGTTATAGTTAGGAAATATAATTTGAAAACCCTTAGAAATTCACTTTAAAAAGAATGGTTACAGAATTGTTATAGTCAGGAAATAGAATATAGAAAACTTAAAATTCACTGTAAAAACAAAGGATTCAGGGACATTATAGTTAGACTGAGGTTTCACTCATAAAAAAACATTGAAATTCAGCAGTTATAGTTAGCTGAGCCAACTATAACTTGCGCCCCCACAATGTACTGCTTATCACCTTACATATTACAGCACTCATGACCAACCCCGGGCGGAGACCTTCGCTCCGCCCAGCGGAGTGTGCAGAGATTTCTCTCCTGCGCGTTCCGTGGAGAACGCAGAGAGGGCAAATCTCCACACACTCCGCAGTGATGTGGAATTGGCCAGCCCCCGCCTTCACCCCCCCATATTAACAAGTAAAACAACATCACTTACTAGTAAATTAAAACCACTTACCTGGCATACAGCATCCCCGGGCTGCCCTACTCTTCTTACTCGCGGTATTGGTAATCCTTCATAAAACTGCACATGGGCACATGCCCGTGCATGCACATTTCTCGCAAGAAATGCACATGCTAGGGCACGTGCGTATTGGCAGTTTTCTCAAGGATTACCCAGATGGCGAGGAAGATGCTTTAATCTACTAGTAAGTAATGTTGATTTATTTAGTAATATGTATGGAGGCGGGTGGCATAGCAGAGTTCCACAAAGTTTGCTCGCAACTCCGTGGACCTCCACGTAGCCCCACTATGGCCAGGGTTACTCATGACATGGTCAGTGACATCACTCATGACATCATTGATTGGATCTCAAATGACACCACTGATGACACCATCCACAGAATCACTGACGCATCCACAGGCAGCATGTAGAATCTTTCATACACCCACTCCCGCTCCCATATAACTATTCACAGACCCTTGCCACCCACTCAGTGATTCATAGATCTGTACACACATCCAGTCACTCACCCATACAGCCACTCGTACATCTACTCACACACCTAGTCACTTACCCATAGTCAATCCCACAGCCAATTACTCACCCATACTGATACACACACACTCATCTACTCATAAAGATACTAAAATGTACTCACCTACCTATAGAGTTACTGACACAAATACACACTTTCCCATATCGCCACCCTCACATTCACTCACTCACTCACTCACTCACATTGTCACTTATGTACCCCATCACTCACCTATACTATCTTTCACACTTTCACATTCCCTGTTACTTACCCATATACCTCTGACTCATCAACTCACTCAACCAGTCATACACACACTGACTCACCCATACAGCCCCTCACTCACACATTCACTAACACAAAAAGCCACTGATACACCTACTCACTCACCCATACAGGCTGTTACACATCCCTTCACTGACTCACACAGACAGACAACACAACAGGTACTCAAACAACTAACCACTCACCCATACAGCTAATCACATGCCCACTCACACACCAATATAGCCACTTAGGCACCAACTGCCAGACTGATACTGACATTCATAATAATAATAATAAAGAGATTTATAAAGCGCCTGGTGACGCCTTCACGGCGTGTCCCCGCGCTGCGGAGAGAAAAGCAAACCCAAAAGGAGAGAGGCAGACTGCCACCCTGCGATCAACCAGATAGCTAGTTTTTATACAGATGGGTCTTGAGAAGTTTTCTGAACTTAATTTCAGATCCTTCTAGCCTACGGCTGATGGGGAGTTTATTCCAATTGCTGGCTGCCAGATGTCTGAAAGAGCGTCCACCCATTTTTGCTCTTCTGACACGAGGAATTTTTAGTAGTCCTGCTCCTGCAGAGCGTAATTCTCTGGTGGGTTCATATGTCTGTATCAGGTCAGAGAGATAGGATGGGGCTTTATGCCAGACAATCCTATGGCATATAAGGAGTGCTTTGAATAGCACTCTCTTTCTGACCGGAAGCCAGTGTAGCGACGCCAAGGCAGGTTGGGAAGCTGCTCTTTTCGGGAGTCTCAGTACTAACCTGGCAGCGGTATTCTGGAGGACTTGCAATCGTTTAAGGTTTTTTTCGGAGGTACCTAAGAGTAGCACATTCCCGTAGTCCATACGGGATGTAACCAGGGCTTGAGTCAAGGTTCGCCGGGCCTCTAGCGGAAGTAGATCCAGCGTGCGATTGAGGGTTTTGAGTATTCCAAAACATTTTCCCACTACTCGATTTACATGGCCCTCATAGGACAAGTTGGGATCAACCCAGATTCCCAAATTCTTGGCCTCCTTGCTCGGCTTGGGCGTGGGGCCCAGGCATGCTGGCCACCAGTCTCCTGTCCAGCTAGAGTTGTTCCCTCCGATCACCACAACCTCCGTTTTTGAGCCATTGAGTTTCAGACAATGTGAGCTCATCCATCCTGCTAAGGCCTGCATACAGGCCTTGAAGTTGGAGGCAGCTATGTTAGGGGCTTGGGACAGGGAGATCAGCAGTTGGGTGTCGTCAGCGTATGAGACTAAATCTACACCAAACGCTTGCACCACTTCTGCCAAGGGGGCCAAATAGAGATTGAACAGGCTAGGGCTTAAAGCTGAGCCCTGAGGCACTCCCTGTTCAAGTGCAATGGCAGAGGATTTAAACGAGCCCCTTTGGACCTGAAAGCTGCGGTCCGTAAGGAATGCTTTAAGCCATCTTAGTGCGGACTCCGTGAACCCGGCTTTGTTCAGACACTGTAGCAAGATGGAATGAGCTACAGTGTCGAACGCTGCACTATGGTCAAGCATTATCAGTGCCATGGTGTGTCCGGAGTCCGCCTTTTGACGCAGGGTCTCAGTTGCTTTCAACAGGGCCGTCTCAGTGGAGAAGCCCGGTCGGAACCCAGACTGAGAGGGGTGTAGGAGTTTGTTCTTCTCCAAGTGAGCCATAAGTTGTATATTAGCCACTTTCTCTGCCACTTTAGCTAAATAGGGCAGCAGGGAGATAGGTCTCAGATTAGCTAGCACCTCCTGACTAATATTAGGTTTCTTTTTGATAGGCAGAACTATAGCTTTCTTCCATTCACCCGGAAGAGTGCCGGTGGTGAAGGAGACTTGGAGAACGTGCCTAATGTAAGGTTCCAGTACCAAGATGCTTTCACCCAGCACCCTGGGAGGTGCAGGGTCTCTGGGGGAGCCTGATTTGATACTACGACAGATGTTTAATAGTCCCTCTGTAGGGGGTACCAGAAAGGTTTTAAAGCAGTTCTCTACCTTGCTTACTCCTACAGTTTCCTCGAAGTCACGTCCACAGATTATGTCGCCCGAGAAGGTGGCATATATATCTTGAACCTTTCCAGCGAAAAAATTAGCTATTCTGTTGCATTCCTCTACTGAGTCTTTTTCAGGAGTGTTTTTGCTGGCTACTACAGAGATTTCTTTGAAGATTTTAAATAATTCACGCGAGGAGTTATCTGCCTCCTCAATGCGACTTTTATAGTGCCCAGCCTTAGTTCTGCAAAGTGAAATTTTATATTTTCTCTGGGCCTCCTTGTACGCGTTCTTGATTTGAGGGCAAAAATCAACCCGCCATTTGCGCTCTCATTTTTTGCATTCGGATTTGGCCATTTGTAATTCCGACGTAAACCAGGGGGCAGACTTTTTTTCTCGGGTTTTAGTCTTTATAGGACACCTCGGGGCTGCCTCATTTAATGCGTCTAGAATACGCTTCTCCAGATTCCTGTTGGCACTTTCACAGTCATCACCTCCTGGTGGACCTCCAAGCTCTAGTAATTTACTAAAGGTGTCAGATGAGAAGTTCTTCCATTTACGTCTGGGATAGCAGTTTTTTTCTCCTCGGCGAGTGTCTGTATTAGGGCAATGAATAGTGAATGGTATTAGGAAGTGGTCGGACCAGGGAACAGGGACGGGCTGATTCACGCTCACACCATTCCAGCTGCTGAAAACAGGGTCTAATAGATGACCATGTATATGAGTGGGGGCATTATTCTTTAATTCTATTTGTAGGGCCAGCAAATCTAGCTTGAGGTCTAAAGCTTCCCTGGATAATTCATCCTCCAGGTGGATGTTAAAGTCTCCTAATATCAGAAGTCTGCTTTTCCTAATAGCTAAATGCGCTATCGCCTCCACTAAGTAGGGTTTAAATTCTTTCAAATTCCCTGGGGGTCTATATACCAGGATTCCAGATATAGTAGTCTGGGGTCCCAATTTGAGAGTGAAAAGGCCAGCCTCCGAGTTATCTATGTGTATGGGCACCAGGGAGCATTCAAACGGGGCCTTTACGACAATAGCGATGCCTCCACCCCTCCCGTCCTTCCTATCAAGTCTGGTTAGAGAATAGGCAGGCGGGATGGCTTCGATGATATCAGGCTCTGAATGTTCATTAAGCCATGTCTCAGTCAGGAAGAGAACATCCATCTTCTCATCCTCAAGGAGATCCCATATCTGAGTGTTATGCTTGCTTAAAGATCTACAGTTCAGTAAGCCGCCGATGACCCTTCCTGTGTCAGTCTCGGTAGCCGGGTCCCGACAAAATTTAAAAGGGCATAAAGGGCAGTTGTGAAGGGTTAATGCCTCCATAGTGTGCCAGCATTTTCCCATATTGGAGGGGCATATATCTAGTAGTTGTTGTCTCCCATAACGTATGGGGGGCTGCCCGGAAAGCATAGGGGTCGTGGCCCCAGGCCCCGCCCGGCCGCGGACGGGCGCAGACGGGCTTGACTTAGGCGAGACTTCGGCACGCCTTCGTCGCGCCCGCTGCACGCGTCCGCTGCGCGTCCGCTTTCCCATGCACATTTAAAGGGAGAGGCGTGTCAGCTAGAGCGCTGACCTAACCCCCGAGAACCCGGAAGTGCAGGGCTCCACCTCGCCCTCCGCTACAAACGTCCCGAATGGACGCGGCGGACCGGGGCGGTAAATAACAAGGGTGAGTACCCACGAGCTATGACTCAGCCCGGGGTTAAGGTGCACACAGTTAAATCACTACACACGCTAACAGTTTTAAAAGCACAGCCGTAAATCGCCAATGTTAAAAACGCTCGTTTCAGCGCATGCAGCGTTAGTCCAGCGCTAAAGCAGACCGAGATAGCCTCTGCCACCGGCTTTCCCTTCTCCGCCTCGTCACTGGACTCCTCCCCGCTATTTAAAGATATTAGTCAGCTCAGCTAGAGCGCTGACCTAACCCCCGAGAACCCGGAAGTGCAGGGCTCCACCTCGCCCTCCGCTACAAACGTCCCGAATGGACGCGGCGGACCGGGGCGGTAAATAACAAGGGCGAGTACCCACGAGCTATGACTCAGCCCGGGGTTAAGGTGCACACAGTTAAATCACTACACACGCTAACAGTTTTAAAAGCACAGCCGTAAATCGCCAATGTTAAAAACGCTCGTTTCAGCGCATGCAGCGTTAGTCCAGCGCTAAAGCAGACCGAGATAGCCTCTGCCACCGGCTTTCCCTTCTCCACACAACCATTTACTCACCAATACATTCACTGAGACAACTAATCAAAAAATCAATATAAATGTATTTGGTCTAACAATAATAGGCCATAAAGGTACATGGAAGTATTGCACATAGCTATAATTACATCTAAAAATTGAAAAATGATAGTACATTAAAAACAGTTAAAACATGACTGGATAAAGAACTTTTAGGATTCAACAACACATCAAATATTATGTCAAAACACCAGCCTTGAAATGAGCAAAAAAGTGCAAGTCGAAGTCAGATTTCGGTGCGCCAGTACAGTATTAAAGGTAGTAGATGCAGTTAAAAGAGCATGAAGAGGAGATAGAGAGAGAGAGAAAAACCTCAAGTAGAGTCCAGCATGTGCTCCTACTATCCCCCAGGAGTAAATGCTAAATATCTGCCAACTCTATATACTGAGCCACACTGCACTTAAAATTCTGACAGACTAGCCCATCATGGTGTGTCTAACAGTAAGTGTTGCTTTTAAAAAGGCACAGATGGTGAAAACTATTTTGGGTAAACACAGAGATTGTAGGTGGAGGAGAGCTGGTCCACAGCGACAGAGGCCTAGCCTCCGTAACAAGGGTCTCAGAAACTGCTTTTGTGGTAGGCTATGCAATTTAGAGAAGAACATAAAGTGCAATAGTAATTGTGCAGAACGATTGTCACAGGGGCAGAAGGAGACTATTTTTCCCTCTGGTCCTAAAATGTGTTTGAAAAGTAAAGATCAATAAAGTGTCCCTGCTCTGAAGCGGAAAAGAAGTGACTGCTCCCATCTAGACAGGTTGATTGACTGATACAAAGGGGGGGGGGACATTTTTGTATAAAAGACTATAGTACTGCAACACCAAGGGTTCGGATAACCCTTCTTTCAGTCTGATGTTTACACAGTGGTCCTTAAATAATGTTTTGACCTCCATGTTGGCATTTTTGGGGCAAAAAACTGGGTACGGTAAACCACCAGTATAAACTGAGGAAACTGAAAAGATCCCGTATATAACTCAGCCAGGGTATGGAGCTTGCCTTATCCAACAGCAGGCACTCCGATATAATGTTCTTACAGAGTTTAGCAGCTGGGTTCAACCAAATACTAACCCATAAAACAAAAATGGTGCCTGCTGAATCTTATCCTCGATAAAACCCTGGTTTCACTCAAAGGAGGTAAGAAGACTGGGAGTGGACGTCAGTGTACTTAGCAAACCCCATACTTCAGCTCCATTGGTGGCTACACTGAAGCATTGGGAATTGTAATCTTTCAGTGGTGGAAACACAGTCCCCCTAATTTGCGGTCTAATGAGGGCGCAGCCTGAGCAAGATGGCGAGTCCATGACCCTGTTGTACTGAAACTTTAATTAGATAACAAAAGTTCTCAACAGTCTTCAAAACATGCTCCTTAATATTAGTTTTATTTAGCCTTAATTTGCCCGGGACACAGGACATGATGTGCGACTTTGAATAATTGGTTTTTTGATTCAGATGTGCATAAAGGAAGCAAAACAGTCCACTTGATGTCTCAGTGCTTTTGGAGTGAGGGCTAACATTACTGCGTCATCAGCAGACAGTAAAGTGGGGACTGGGGAGCCTGCAATTCTGGTTATGTCTGTGTGGGAAATAGATAAATGGACAGTTAAACCATTGATATATAAGATAAATAATAAAGATGCCAATATACAACCCAGCCTCACTTTTCTCTTCAGGGGGATGTCAGAAGAAAGCTCCCTAAGGGAATTTAAATGAACTCGAGCTGAAAGGTCTGAGTGCAGGCAGTACAAGAGATTCACCAGAGGGGGGTCCACACCTTGATCCAGCAACATTACCCAGAGTTTGATTTTGTTCACTGAGTCGAAGGCGGTGGATAGGTCCATGAAAGCTAAGTACATGGGGGGATGGTCAGAGCCAGATTCAGACATTGTTTTTTGGTCCCTAGTTTTCACTGGAATCCAAATTGAAAAGGGTAGAGTATGTACATAAATCACAAGGGTTAGCTGGATGAAGCAGTGATAGATGTAGCCAAAAACATTTTAAAGAAGGAAAGTCATGTTGCACTGTCACAAGTCAGGTCACATTCTGGACTGTACTCTCTTGATTTTGATTAGAGCAAAGTACATGCAGACCTCCAATGTATTAGAGAGTAATATGGAATGAAAGGTGTCTATGCTGCTCATTTGGCTGAAATGCAATTCCAACAAGGTAAATAGGTATGGCAGCATCAACACAAAAAGTAAAGTTTATTGAAGTAAAGGATTGGTAGGATCCCACTTTTCTAATGAATCTGAAGTAAGCCACTATTGTGATGTAGTAGTAAATTCTATTTTTCAGTTTTAACTCCACTTCTTCACAAAATCTAGGAGAACACAGATAATAAGCTATGAAGAGCGCTATCAACTTTATTGAGGGCAATGCAATGGAATAAATGTGTTTCTCACTCAGTGATAGGGTTTTAAAATACTGTTGACTTGTGTAAGGTAAGAGCATAGTTTACTTTAAACTCTCAAGGATATTCCTAGGAATTTTTCATGGCCATTCTAGCATTCCTAGAAAATGATTGTAATCCAGTTTATGAATTCTTTGGAATTATATACATCTGGGAACATGAATCTGTGAATTGTCACCAGTTCTTCTAGTAATGACATTGACTCAGAATGATTTGTGTATTGCAAATGAGTCTCATTTAGTAGAATATTGAATGAACTGTGCAAGGTAGAACATTTATTCTAGTTTATTTGGCAGATTTATAAAGCACATGGCTGCTCTACCAGTACTTCCCAGCACTACCTGGACCAGCTGTAGTATGAGTACCTAATGGAACTAGGGGAAACGATGGGTTTTAATTGCTTTCTAAAGCTCAGGAAATGTATTTCCAATCTCAAATTGATGGGCAAAGAATTCCAGAATTAAAAAAAAAAAGAGAAGGATCTGCCTCCACTACTAGCTCTTCTTACCCTGCAAACAGTGCTAAGGCCCCAGTTATTGGACCTCAGAGCTCTATTGACCAAGTGGAGGCTGATCAACTGCGGCAGGAACTGTGGGCTCCCTTTGCATTTTGCCCGATGTGTGATGCAGAGTGCCTTGAATTGTACTCTGCAGTTAAAACATTTTCACACTGTACATGTACATTGCAGTTCAGGGGGTACCAAATGGATGCACAAAAAAGGGAAAATGGTTTGTCAAGAATCCCACTACATGTGGAAGTTCTACTTGTGGTGCTTGCGGGCTAATGTGGATACTAACATAAGGCCAGTTGGTGTTTATCAGCTTAGGACTTATGTCTTGCGTGTTGTGTCACTGACGCGCAACAGCACGCTTAAGGGAAGGCGTGGAGCCCGTGGGACTGCCTGAACTTGAAGATGCCGGTAAAATATAGGGAAGAGCACCAGATACCGCTTCTGAAGTTGGGCATTAGATATTAAAGCTGTTGGGAGGCAGCATAGTGGACAGCCTCCTGCAAGTGTATAATAAAGATACTCCAGGTGCTGGAGACAAGTCTTCCCTTACATATGTGTTAATGGTTGCGGCTCTCTCACTATTAATTTCTACCCCCTCAGCGGAGGCTAGTTTGAAGCAGCAAGAGGAGAGCAACACTGTATCAGCTGGTAGGCCAAAGGCTACAGGAATCGTAGAGGTGCAACATTTTAGAGGCTTGATATTTGTGTGCAGGGAGAAGAATACTTAAGATAATGCTGCTTCAGTGCAACCACAGAGCTTACTGTACCAGCTGACAGAAGGGAGGAAATCAGGCAGCAGGATGATGTGAGTACCTCTGGAAATTTGGTTGTACTGCTGGGGACAGTTTTTGGGTCAGGGGATGTAACAATAGCAACACCTAACATTACATCAAACCTGCCGATATCAGCTACAAAAATATAATGAGTGACACCCCTCTCCCTTCTGCAGCCTCTTCATCATCATCAATTTGGGTGGATCACTCCATAACAGAAGAGGGGGAGGGGTGTTGGGACTGAGACAAGTCGGGTGGAGGAGGCGGATGAGGAGCCATTAGTTAGGCGGCTGTCACTCCTTTGCAGGGGTAATGCTAAAAAACAGATTGGAGTTACAAAAAGGCAGGATGCCGGCAGGAACAAAATGGCATAGATGAAGAACTCCACTTTCAGTAGTGGTTATAAAGGCAGCTCATTGTGAGACTGTGAGATGTCGAAGGGGGAGGTCAAATCACTTGGGAGCCACTTTTCTACAGCTAACATTGGGACTTTTAAAAAGCCACCTAAATTAATGAAACCTCAAAGTGCAGTATCAGATAGGTTTGCATTAGATATCAGCCCCCCCCCCCCAGGGCATACATTCTGATTCTGGAAGCAGCCCCCTTCCCGACTCCCCCATAAGGGTACTAGAAGAAGCTACAGAGGGCTATGAAAATGATGGAACTCAGAATCTGTCTCTTAGTGCAATTCTACAGTTTTTACAGACTCAGCGAACAGAGGCACAGCTTCACTACAAACATGTAGGGGCTGACAAGATTGCAGTTCAGCAATCAATAGTGGAGGTCACCAGAAAGGTAACAGCTTAATCAAAAGAAATGGGGGAATTACAACAGCGAGTCGCTGATGTGGAAGAAGTTGGATCAGCTAAATGCACCGAGCAGCATGATTGGGCGTTGACGATGTTACAGCTAAAAGGTAGAAGGAATAACTTGCGTGTGCTTGGCATCCTGGGAAAGAAAGGAGATGGGTGACACCCCCAGCAGTACATATTGCAGCAACTTGAAAAGGCACTCATAGACTACCGTAATCCGTGATAGCAATAGGGCTCCCTCTAATTCTCGCTCTGCCTATCCACGCTCAATGCTGATTTATATAAGCAATTTTCTACTGAGGCAAGCAATTTACTTGAACAAACATTCCGGCGTTACCTGCGGCAGTTGATGGCATATCAATATTTGTTCGCTCGTTCCTCAGTAAATTCACAATTAACAGGCAATGGTAACTGTGTCAAATGATGGATCCCCTCAAAGCAGTTGGGGCTCAAGTCTTATTGCAGGAACAGCAAGGCTTAAAGTCATACACAAGAGACAGATATTGATGTGCACCACGGAAGACAACACTAAAATAGCTCATTGTAATATTAAAGGGACATCTGAGCAAATAAATCTCCTTGGGATGAACAGAGCAACAATGGTACGATAACATTTTAAATTGCAATTGGTTGGGTTAGAGCACGTTTTCTTCTTTTTGCATCTTCTTTTCTTCTGTTATCTTTTATATGAAGATTGAACAATTATAAGGCAAAAGCTCGGGGTGGTGAGGGGGTGTGCACCTCTGCGGGCTATGACACCCATGCACAGTCCAAGATGGGGAAGGGTCTCCTAGCCAGACATGAGGGTGTGTATTGTGAAAGGGGGTGGTTGGGTTGGGGCGGGGGCCCATGTAAAGAATGTTTTTTTTAAATAATTGCTTTTGGTACGGTTTGGGAGGATGGGTGTAAAATAGTCAGTCTAATCAAATATAACTAATACAAGGAATGGAGTACACAGAACAGGTGGATCTCAGGGCAGGTAAGGCTGATGGGAGAATAGGATTTATATACAATGACTAGGCTAAGATTTATGTATTGGAACTTCTCTGGCCTTAACTCTCCATCAAAGCAAACTTTGGTAAGAGAGGAGCTCAAGCAGTTTAACCCACATATTTTTAACACTGACAGAGACAGATAGACACCAGTATAAACAAGTGGGGTGTAATATACCAATAAATACAACACAGACAGCCTCCATTCGCGGGGTAGCATTACTTATAGCTAGAAGTTTGGAATATAAGGAATTAAAAGCAGTGTCTGACGCTAGGGGGAGATGGGCAATTGTGCAACTTCTAGTGGACTGCCAGAAGTTTGTAGTGAGCATAGTTTATGTACCAAATGTTGAGGATCTAGAGATGCTGACTAGCCTTAATTTGGAGTTATTGGACTGGTCTAGGGAGGTGTTAGCAAAGGGAGATTTTAATTGTGTGATGAACTATGCAATAGATGCAACTAATCATGCAGCTTCTCCATAAATGCTAAAGACGTGGGCCTCTATTATTGAGTTAACTCAATTACATGGGCTGATAGATGCTTGGCGGGCACTATCACTGGTTATACATATAATACATCCCCCACAATCACTATTCCCAGATTGATATGATGTAGGTTAAATGGGGGTTTCTGGGGGATATAGAAATGGAAATATGTCCAAAAGTGCCATTGGCTCATAATCCTATTATTGTAGTGGCCAATCTAACAGGGGGAGGTTGCTGCCAGCACCAGTTTATATTCCCAAGGTATCTACTTAGTAACTTAGAGTACTGTAAAATGGTGTAGAGCACCCTGAGTGATTTTTTGAACATAAATCTTGAGTCTTCATTCCCTCTGGTAGGTTGGGTTACACACAAGGCTTATGATTGGGGTATTACTGCCCAATATATATATGCGCAGAACAGGTATATTCGAACCAGTACTCATGTTTTGACCCAGGAGAAATATCCCATGTCGCAGTAATTAAGACAGGGCAAGTGGGTGAGCGGGCTTTGCAAATGCAGATTATTAATAAGCATTCTAAACTTATTGAGGATTTTAGGAATAAAATTGTAGCTACCATTACCAAAAATAAGTTCCTTCAGTATGAATATGGTGAGCAGGTGTGCCATGTAATGGCCCATCAGATTTTTGACAGCAAAGCTAGAATTGGATGCAGAGCATTAAAGGTAATGACAGCATAATTCATACGGTACCCAAAGCTAATATTAAACAATGCTCAATATTCTATCAAAAAAATATATAGTCAATCTTCAACACCTAGCATGGTGGAAATAATTGTGTATTTAATGGGGGCAAGCTGCCAATGATAGAAGAATCACAAGCAGAGTTGCTGGGTAGAGATATATTGACTGAGGAGATAGGGTTGCTTATTAGTACAATGCCTTCAAGAAAGGCTGCAGGACATTACTCAATCCCTCTATAATCTTATAAAACATTCAGGGATGTTACCGCTACTTCAGTTAATTTGGGGAGTAGACAAAATTGGCAAACTACACCTGGAGAACAACAAGATTTGTAAACAAAAAAGCAAATAGATGAGTTGGAGTCATATAGGCATATCTCACTTATTAATGCTGATGCAAACATCTTCGCAAAGGTTTTGGCTATGCGGCTTGCCCTGATCCTACAAGATATAGTATCTAAGAAACAACATGGTTTAATACCAGGAAGTGACACAACAAGTTATATAAATGCGGCAACAGTGGCACTTGAAGTAGCAGCTAGGAGGGGGGGGGAACCTGCGATTATTTTATTGGATGTCAAATATGCTATTGATTGTATCACATGGATATTCTTATGGAAGACTATGGAGGCCTTTGGGTTTGGCACTCCATTTTGTAAATGGGTACAGGCTATGCACAAATCTCCTTTGGCCAAATTGGTATATGTGGGCATGTATTCTTCAACACCCTTTTTGATACCGCTGGGAATGCGGCAGCCCAGCCCGCTTTCCCCTCTGCTATTTGCACTATATTTAGAACCCTACCCTCAGGCTTTAATTAGAAATTATGGGATTAGCACAATGGATTCTGGTTATGGTGAATTAAAGATCAGTACCTATGCGGGTGATGTGGAAATATATTCAGACAATCCTGGAAAAGCTATACAGGCGATAGGAGAGGAGGCTACTAAGTTTGGGGCAGTATTGGGTTCTAAAATAAATATAGCCAAAACTCAGCTGCTGCTGAATTTTGTCGTAGACGTACCAATATCAGGTGTGGTAAGCTTAGCAACTTATTTAGGTGTCAAATTAAGTGCTAGGATAGAGGGGATTTTTACAAACCTTTGTTGAAATCTGTGATTACAAAATTGCAATCTTGGAGTAAACTACCAATAAGTATTATAGCTTGGTGCAACACAATAAAAATGAATGTCCTTCCAAAGTTTTAGAATCTTTTTCAGGCAATTCCACTGAGAGTCCCAGATGTGTCTTTTAAGGTAATAGAGGGGGCACTAAATAGTTTTATTTGGGGGCATAGATGGGCAAGACGTTCATCAAGCTTATTGAAATTAGTATATCAACAGGAGGGTTTGCAGTTCCCAGATTTTAAGTTATACCTTCGGGCAGCCTTTGCAGGACGGATGCACACCATGCTAGCCCCAGTATAATCAGATCTAGATTAATTTATTTATTATATGGCATTGCGTGATGAGAGCAGTCTCTTGTTATACAGAGTAACCGATCCTAACTATTACAAATGAGTCAGGCTTAAGACTGAAGGATATTGCTATCATTTGGCGAGAGATTTTCACTGAATACTCTAAAAAGCCAATACATGGGGATATGCCCCCTGGGGTAACCCAGCATTTCCTCTGGTGTTCCATGATTTGGCCTTTAGTTTGGCATAGACATTGAATATCAAAGGTGGGCCAGCTATTTTATACAAAAGGCTATGCACCTTTGATGATTTACAAAATGAGTATGATCTCCTGCTGCATCACATTTTTTAGATCTCTGTAGCTAAGTGATTATTTTTTTTAATGATGGAAATGCATCAGTGGTGTTTAAAATGCCTATTACTATGTAGAGTGTTTTGATGGCAGAACTGAAATCACTGATTAGCACTGTATATCAGGGATTGTGTGAGCATGGAGAAGAGTACTCTCTCAGGAAGTGTTACTATCTGAAATATTTAAAGTACTAGAAACAGTTGAGGGGCTGCCCACTCTGTGAAGCTTAAACTACAGCAGCTTAATAGTGTATGTTATTCTATACACCTGATAAATTGATGAGGGGGATGGCAAATTTGAATGCGGACAAAACTAAATGCCCTAAATGTAAGTTATGATCAGCGGATATCTCACATATGCTGTATTCTTACCCTGTTTTGATGCAATTTTGGGAAAAATGGGGTAGATAATATCAGTCAAAGCAGGATACAAGCTGCAACTAACTCCCAAGGAAGTTATGCTAGGAAACAGAATTGAGCCTAGTGTGGGGACAGGAAAGCTTTAGACCATGCTCATAGTGTCTGCCAGGATTTGTATAGCCAGATCATGATATTTGTTTTACCCCCACACGGGCAACAGAATGGTGGGTAATGATTCGGCAAATCCACAATCTTAAACTTGCTCTTGCTAGAAAAAGAAAAGGGAAAAAAAGACTGATGACATTCAGGTAGATTCCTGGGCCCTTAGTATAATTGTCCTGAAGAAAGCCTTGGAATCTATCAAGAAAAAGTTATGGGGTAGTATTTTTTTATTCCACATACACCCAGGCCTTACATTTAACCAATAAAAAGTTGTAGGGTAGTATTTCTTTATTCCACATACACCCAGGCCTTACATTTAACCAATAAAAAGTTAAAGGGTAGTCTTTTTTTTATTCCACATACACCCAGGCCTTACATTTAACCATTGAGTAGAAATTTCAAATGGATTCCTGGGTGACCCAAGTTATTTTTATATATTATCCCAGAAAGTAACAAAATATTAAAGTGCTTCCTGGAGTATGGTCAAGCCCATCCTCGATTTTAGGGACCAGGATGTGATCTGATGATGAAGCATACCACTTAGAGACCTTGGGCCAGATGTAGGTAGCCCTTTACCGATCGGAATCGGCCGAAAATACCGATTTTCGGCCGTTTCCGATCGGTAAAGGGCTATTGAGATGTAGGGGCACATTTTCGGTAATTTTACCGAATCGGTATCATTACCGAATCGGTAAATTTACCGATTCGGTAATATGTAACGAATCGGTAAAATAATTACCGATTCGGTAATATTTACCGATTCGGTAAAATTACCGAAAATGCAATGTAGGTAGGCAATGTACCTCCTGCACATGGCTTACAGAATCGGTATTTTACCATGGAAAACAAATCCATGGTAAAATACCGATTCCGGTGTGCATGCACATGTGTGCATGCACACCTATGCCATGTGACAGGCAGACCTGCCCTTAGGGCAGGTATGCCGGCCACATGGCACCCACGCCTGTTTAGGGGGTCCCAGGGGGTGTCAAAGTGACACCCCCTGCACCCTTGTGAAATTCGGTATTTACCGATTCGGTAAATACCGAATCGGTAAAGCCTATTGATTCCTATGGGCTTTGAAGCCCATAGGAATCAATAGGCTTTACCGATTCGGTATTTACCGAATCGGTAAATACCGAATTTTACCGATTCGGTAAAAGGGAACATCTGGATTCCCTACATACCAACCCCTCACATTTACCGAATCTTAATTACCGAATCGGTAAAATTCGGTAATTTTCGGTAATTAAGATTCGGTAAATGTTACTTACCTACATCTGGCCCCTTGTGTTTTTTCAAGTGGGTCAAACTGTAACCATTGACATGTATGTCCAATGTAAGGAGGGACTCTTTTTTTGTTTTTGTCCTCATTAAAGAAATAAAGTGAGTGGCCATAAAGCAGTACCATGGCACCTTCCTGGACCCAGTAGAGGAGATATAGAGGAGATATGTAACCCTGAAGATCTTTTTTCACCTCCAGGATTTTTTAAAGCCGCCGACATAATGACACTTGGGAATATCAAAGATGGTATCATGCCCGTAGTTCATACATGAACCATTTTCCTAGGAACTCACTTGCTTCATAATCATTGGACTTTTATGCGTACTAGAAAGTTGTAAAATTCAGGTTAGTTAACCCAATTATCCCAAGGCTCCAAAAACCTAGTTCTTTTCTTTGCATCACAAACCTTATCCAACTTGTGGATCCTTTTAACAGAGGACCTCCAATCGAATAACTTTGGAGAATTAGGTGATATCCTGTTTAAACAGATGTCTCTTCTTGCCAGCAGTATTAAAACAAACACTAATGATACTTGGAGATTTAACAGCTTGATGGTACTACTGTCATCAGGTAAAATACCAAAAATAACTAATGTCAGGCTTACCTGAATTTCTTGGCCCATTACTTAGGAGATAATCTTACCAACTTGCCTCTAGAAGCCCTGGATCAGAGCACACTGCACGAACATATGCATATCATCTGCGCTTCTTAGGTTACTCTTCACACAGACCTTCTCTCCACCTCCCAACTTGGAAAGCCTCTTCCGAATCCAATAAGCTCTGTGAAGTGTGAACAGATGGTAGCTCCTCAATGTTGCAGCTTTGACAACCTTCCTACAAAATGCATATAGATACTTGCCAAAAAAATGAAATATCGCTGGAAAAGTTCTCTTCTCCAGGGATCCTCCATAGGCAGTAGTGGTGGATCTCCTTTAATCAAAGTCCAGTACCAATTCGCCACTTCTTTACTTAGGTGATTCAGGACTAAAAACCTGCTCTCCAGTTATTCATTACTAACATCATTTTTATCCCTATTAGCAGCCCAGCGAGAGATTTGATAGAATTTGAATCTTGATAAGCTTTGATTTGTTTGAGAATTGAGCTCAGCCCATGACAAAAGTTTGTTTTCTGGCAATAATTGGCCCCAAATCTAAAAAACATTTTCCCATCAAGGGGCAGATAATCTGTCATGTAAACATGATGGAGTGCCTGGAGCATTCCATATAGGAGCACGAGAACAGCAATATGGAATTTTGAGCAACTTCCTCATCTGGAACCATAACTCACAGGCCGACCGTATCACCGTCAATGTAATTTAAAAAAAATATTTTGGACGACCAAATTTAAAAAGAAGCCCATCGCCCCCCTGTGGTACACTATTGGACATGGCTAAGAAGCAAGGCGTGAAATAAGTGGAATCAAGCAGCAAAGATCTTATGTTCTTAAAAAGAAATGCCCAGCTATAGAACCTAAAATCAGAACTGGCTAATCACCCAGCTGCTTTCTCTCATCTCAGTTTCTTCCATGCGATCCTCACCCCTTTATCAGCCCACAAGAAACTATTGATATTTGATTGCAACGGTTTTAAGGCGGCTGAACTAAATAGCAAAGGGATTGCATCAAAAATGAATGTGATTTTGGGGAGAACTGACATTTTGATAAGTTTGGAATGACCAAGGATCGACAATGGGAGATTGCACCAAGATTTCAATAAAGCTCTAATCTCCCTTTTTTAACCTCTAAATTAGCCTGGGCAGATCATTGATATTCCGTGTAATTTGAATACCCAGGCATCTTATTTGATGGTGTTCTAGAGGCGAGCTATATTGCCAATTCCATGTCATAATCTCGTTTTTTTATGTATTGATTTGATAACCTGATATCTTCCCAAAATCTGTAAGAAGTTGCTCCAATTTTAGCAGAATCGCTGGTGATTCTTTTGTAAAAATTACCAGGTCATCGGCATACAGGGCTAATTTCTTTGACCAGTCCCTGAATTCCAATGGGACAAAAAGTTCACTGGACCTAATAATTTGGGCCAGTGGTTCTATATATAGGTCTAAAAGTAGCGAAGAGGTTTCCGTTTACTATGATCTTGGCTGTAGGAGTTTTGTATATATTCGTAATAGTTCCTAAAATATTGACTCCTAAGCCGGCCGCTTCAACTAGATAGTATAAGCAGGCCAGTTCACCCGGTCAAAAGCTTTTGCCACATCAAATGTAAAGATGGTAAGAGGCAAGCTATTGGCTGAAGCGATGTCGACAGCTCTTATCAGCTCGTGTGTGAAGTCATGCAGTTGGCGTCCTCTAATAAATCCTTTTTGGTCCGGGTGAATTAATTTCCTCATTACACCCTTTAGTCTCCCCGCTATAATTTGCGCAAAGATTTTATAATTGCAATTAAGCAGGGAGATGGGTCTATGCGTTTCACATTTTTTTTTATCTTTATTTGGTTTTAAGATCAAGGAAACGGCAGCCTCCTTCCATGAACCAGGGATTGGAGAGTTAGTTAAGAAAATACTATTGAATACTTTCTCTAAGAACAGGGCAAGCGTCTTGTTAAGAGCAATATAAAACTCATTAGGAATCGCATCTAGGCCCACAGCACTACCTCTCTTTAAGTTTTTATTACAAATCTAATTTCAGGTAATGAAAGGTTCCTATTAAGTTGTTGAACATAGTCTTCAGATAGTGATTGCAAGGAAGTTTTTGCTATATACTATTTTGATTGGGAGTCACTAACTTCTAGGTCTTCCGTGTATAGATCTTTAAAAAATAGTTCAAACTCAGTTTCTATCGCAGCCCTATCTGAGAATTTCTCCCCTGTTTCTGGATTACATATCTCTTGGATCCGATTTCTGGATATACTAGCTCAGGATTTCCAAGCCAAGAGCTTCCCACTGCCCTCTCCATATTCATAGTTGGCTAGTCTGCTAACTTCCTATCTTCTTTTAGTAATGCTATTGAGATAGTCAGCCAGGTCTTGTCGCTTGGACACTAGCTTGTGGCTTTCCTCCCTCTGTTCTACACTCATTCGACTAGATGTTTGATTAAGCGAGGCTCTAAGGATTTCTGCTTTCAAAAACTTAATTTGTTCTTTTTTTTCCTTATTAATTTGAGCCCAGATGCCAATGATTCTGCCTCTAATGTAAGCCTTATAGGCATCCCATATTATCTCCAAAGGGGCAGACTGATTATTTAGTTAAAAAAAGAGTAGGGTGTCCACTTTAAGTTGTTCAATCACTGACTCATCTTTAAGGATAACTCTTTCAAACGTCCATCTTTTGGTTTCTGCATACCTAGAACATTTTATCTGGACCGCTGAATGGTCGAAAAATGTTTTGGAATGTGGGCGACTAGACTGACCAGTTCTATCAACCTGGAATCTATCAGGAAATAATCTATTCTAGATATTTGTGTTTTATATTATGAAACGTAAAATTTTGAAGGTCAGTTATAGTCTTATTTTTTTGTCTCCAGATATCTACAAGATTTATATCACCCATAATAATTTTAATCAGTGAACCCATTTTTGTAGATATCACTCTCCCAAGCTTGGACCTATATAGAGTGGGATTCAAAAGAATATTAATGTCTCCGCCCATGATAATGGGGAAATTGGTGTCTATTAAGTGGTTATAGATTGTTCTAAGAGATGACTCATCATCAGTATTTGGACCATAATAGCCCACCAAAGTCACCCACTCATTTTGTATTTTTATGTCTGTTATAACCCAACACCCCCTATTGTCTAGTTTGGAGGAGCCTAATATAGCTGTGGCAGATTTTTTAATAATTATGGCAAAGCCTTTAGTACAAAAGGGTTGTCTGGTATGAAGTGAGACATCCATCCATTTTTGCTTAACTGCAGCCAATTCCCACTCCTCTGGTGTAAGGTGAGTCTATTATAGAATCATGATGTCATAGTCTGCCTGCCTTCAATATTGGAAAATCGTCCGAAGCCTAACCATTGACATTTCAAGTGCAAATTTTAGTTTCAGTCATTATATCGGGCTATGGGCTGAGTGAATCCCTTTCTATCTGATTAACAACTTTCTTAAAAAAGTAAGTAAATGAGGACTTTTTCTATTTTTTTCTCTACTTTGCTCTCCACCCAGTGAGAACTTAAACTTGTAATCTTCTTGTGTGACCCCATTCTCCCTCCCCCGGGAACCCTCCTATACCTCATGGGGTTGATGTAAGATTAATCCTTATGCGCCCATTACCCGCCTACCCGGCAACTTATACTATTCATAAGGAGGGACTCTTAGTGAAAGGATACATGTTGGTGTTATTTGATGTGACTAGGCAGACAGTATCCTATATTCCAAAATAATTCCCTCTCCCCTCACTGATCTGACATCATTTGGTTACTAATCAGGTTAGTGTGCATTGCACAATAGACCACAGGCTCAAAGGAGCAGATTTACAAAGATGTCATGCAATACAGTGCAGCACCCACAGTTGCTGTGGTGTGTTGCATGATGATGAGAGCAAGGCGCAATATGAAATAACAAGAAAGATAAGAAACTCTCCTACTCTCTCCTTAGTGCTGGTGCACAATCAGGTTGCCTAGTGCCACAAACACACATCTTTGCACCATACTGTAAAGGATAGTGCAATCTGTTTAGCATAGGGTTTGTACTGGAAGAGTACACTCTCAGTACCCAATACTATGCTTAGAGTAACTTTAAAACTTTTCACACTTTGGATGAGGTGAGAGAACCAATGTTTTGACATAGAAGGTACTCTGTCACTTTTGCCAAACCCTAAATCACCTGCTTTGTTATCTTAATTTGGAAGCCATGCCCTTATGGACAGAAAGGATTAATACCTTTTAGAATATTGAATAGTGGGAGCTCCAATGAAGACAATGAAATGACTCAGGGTTAATAATGACTGGTATAAGCATTCTGCTCCAACATTTCAAGGCTTGTCTTTCCATTTCTCCTTTTTAATTTAGAACATTCTACCCTCAGTGGTGCAATGATCCCATAGTATTATAGCTCCTGTGCCTCCAGCCATACCAGTTGTCAAAGGCTCTCTCATTTGTTATAGGCCCCGGCCTTTGGCTTTGAGTCGATACTCAGTTGCTCTATGCAAACATTTAGATTGAATTGAACCCATACTAATAGACCCCCGGAACCCCTTCCACTTGTGGATGGGATTGCATTGGCATAAAAAGGGATGTAACCATCTTAGGTACGTGTGCTGCATGGTGTGTTGCTCTGAACTACCTGTTTTTAAATAACTTCTGCCTGGTTATTTTAACCTATTTTTAACAAAGAAGGGAGGTAGAGTACAAAGTAGGATTCCTACTCCACGGGCACTGATAAATAAACAAGAAGAATCGTACTACCTGTGTGAAAAAAGGGGGAGCACTCAGTGTTGTGTAAAATACCCCTCACACACCAACAGGCCCCTTGGTGTCATGCTTCATCATCGGGGTCTTCGCACCCCGCTAGAGGGATGCGGCACGCTGCGACCTACGACTACGCGGGAGCGTTGACAGATTTAGACTATGTGTGGTGTGTGTTGAGTGTGAGTGATAAGAGGGTTAAATGTGAGTGGGAAACGTGGTGAGAAAATTAAAAAGTACCTGGCTAGTGGGAAAATGAAAAAAACTTTATTTCGTACCCCTAGCTGGTGCTATTAAAAAGGTGTGCAAAGAAAAGACGAGGTTTGTTTGTCTTAATTAGGGACAGAACCTCTGGTGTGCGTCGACATGTTTCGGTACGTGTGTACCTTCTTCAGGACGGGGCACAACTCCCAACCCTACTCACGTATTTCTAAACAAAAGGGGGTAATTATTTTAATAAAAAGTGAAATCACTCATTTAAAGTTGGCTACAATGTGCCTACAGCGGTTCTTGGGATCATGTATTTACATGTCCTGAAAAAAAGAAAAAACCATTAGGTTTGGTTACCATATGGTATTGGCTCTGACAGGTGCAGTCACCTGGAGCCCCAAACAATTAAACAACCTGTAAAGGAAAAGACATACTAGACATACAACACATAAGACACACTTAGGTTTTTTGTACTTATTGTTTTTTTGGACATACTCGTGGTCTTTGATGTCTATTGCATCATGAGCAAGTCCTGAGCATCAAGGTAGGTAGGTGGATCCACAATCTACAACGATAGAGAAGTGGACTCAGTGCTGTTACTTGTATTCACTTCTTACCTCCTCCATACATCTAGGAAGGCTGGATTCTGTTTGAAAAGAATACTCACGAAATCCGCCTATATTGGCCTCCTTCTACCACCCTGTGCTGCTCCGCCGTGAATGAAATGCGGACGTGTTCGGTGGTATATAAAGGGAGACTGGGTGTGTTCCCATTGGTTAATTGCCGGAAGTCACAGGGACCATGTATGAAGAATGCTTGTTTCGGCCTCTATACATGTGATCTAATCACCTTTGACTTGTGACCCATTGTTATTTGTTCATTGCCGGAATGTCCATATATGGTCTTTCCGCTCCATAGCCAATCATGGGCTGTTTACTGAGTCCGGCGCTGAATAGAGGACAAAAACGGGGAGCGCCGCTGTTTATACGACCGTGTGTCATGTGTGCATGCGCATGAGTTTTTTCCCATTAGTGTCTATGCGCATGCGTGTTAGCCGGTTGAAGGCAGTGCATGTTCAAAGATGTTATTTGTAGCGCTGGTCCTAGTGGACAGATACCAGCCGTAGTGGTCAAGTGATTTGGCTCCACGGTATGTCATCGTTTAGTCCCGTGATATGGGTTCCCAGGCGGAACACCCAACGTTGTTCCTTTTGGAACAGGCCTGTTTCCGAAGGTAGTCGCTCAATGACAGTCCAGCGGAGATCATTGATGCAGTGCTGTTGTGACAGGAAATGAGATGCCATTTTAGTTGTTGATTTTTTACAACGTATGTTTGATTTATGTTCACCTATCCTTATTTTGACGGGTCGGGTGGTCATGCCTACATATTCCAGTCCACACGGGCAGTTTATAAAGTACACCACATTTTTCGTGTTACAGTTTGAAAAATGGCGCTGTTCCCATGTCATGCCATTCCTGAAGGTGAGGTTTTTGCTTTTCTGAGTCTGGTGGCAGCAACTGCAATCACCGCATGGGAAGTGGCCCTGTACACTGGTCGGATTCTGTCTCGCAGCCTGGTTTTCCCGTGGTCTAGTATGGACCACGATGTCTTTTATGTTTTTGCCCCTCCGATGTGCGTGCATCGGTTTTTCAAAATTGAGGTCTCCACAGTTCAGTATACCCCAGTGTTTATCAATAATTTTTGACACCTGGTTCGATATTGTGGAGTAGGTTGTTACGCAGATAGGTCTTTTGTTCATTTCCTTTTCTTTGGAATTTTCCTCTATGAGTGCCTCCCTATGGTTGTTTTTTGCGCGTTTCATCGCTTTTTCGATGGTCCTTGTTGGGTACTGCCTTTCCATGAGTTTCGTTTTTAGGTCTTTTGCCTGACGATTGAATTCACTCAGTTCCGTGCAGTTCCTCCGTAATCTCAGAAACTGTCCGTACGGCAGATTTTCCCTAAAGTGCCTTGGGTGAAAGCTGTCGTAGCGTAACAGACAATTCCTGGAGGTGGGCTTAAAGTGGGTGTTGCTTTTTAGCCTCCCATCCTCACTGTAAATGTTTAAATCCAAGAAGACCATCGACGTATTTGAAACGGTGCTGGTGAATTTTAAATATTTGTTCTGGTTATTTAGCCACATCACAAAATTCTCGGCACTGTTGACATCACCGTTCCAGATGATGAAAATGTCATCAATGTACCGTTTCCAGATGCCAATCTGGGAACGGTAAGGATTGCTTTCATGTAGGATTTTTTGTTCCTCAAGATGGTGGACGTACAGTCCTGCCAGGCTCGGCGCAAAAGTGCTTCCCATGCTTGTCCCATGGGTTTGTAGATACAGTGTCTCTTTGTACTGAAAAAAATTGTCTTTCAGAGCCATGCTGATACACTCTAGGACCAGGTTTCTTGGTGTTTGGTACTTCCACGGACGGCTGAAGAGTACCTCTTCGATTATCTCCAGTGTCTCTCCGTGGGGCAAGCTTGTGTATAGACTTTCCACGTCGAGACTTACTAGAAGCTGCATGGTTGGGTCAAAAGGTAGGTCTTCCAAGAGTTGTAGGACCGACTTGGTGTCCTTTAGGTACGTATTTGTGGCTTGTACCATCGGTCTGAGGAAGGCGTCAGAAAATTTTGATAAAGGTTCCAGGATGGACCCAATACCAGACACAATCGGTCTTCCTGGCGGGTTGTCAAGATTCTTATGTATCTTGGGGATACAATAGAAGTATGGTATCTTGGGATTGGGTTGCTGTAGGAAATCAGCTTCCTTCTTACTGATCCAATCGTGGGCTAGTCCTTCCTCTACCATGCCACCGATACATTATCCAGTTCTCTGTAGTTCCGTTGGTCAGACAGAAGACGTAGGCATTCCTTTTCATATGCTTCAAGGGTTTGTAATACTATTGCTCCCCCTTTGTCTGCAGGTTTTATGATGAGCTCACTGTTGGCTGTTAGTTCTCGAAGGGCTCTCTGCTCCTCTCCACTTGTATTGTGGAAGACATTTCTTCCTTGGGTGTTCAGTTTGTTGACCTCAGTGACCACCGCTTTCTCAAAGGTTAGGATCTCCACCGGGATGCCTGTATCTGGAGGGGTGAAAGTTGATTTTAGTCTCAGACCCGTGTCTGTTTTGTCTTCAGGAAGAGGTTTATCCTTAAAAAGGCCTGCAATTTTAATTTCCTGAAGAAGTCTTGTAGCTCCACATTGAGTTTAAAGACATCAGGTTTCTGTGTGGGAACATATCCCAGTCCTTTATTTAGGATGTTTTTCTGCGTTGTGGTTAAAGTGATGGGTGTGAGGTTCACACAGGTAGTAGGATTCTTCTTGTTTATTTATCAGTGCCCGTGGAGTAGGAATCCTACTTTGTACTCTACCTCCCTTCTTTGTTAAAAATAGTGTCTAGGCAGCGCGCAGCTGCGGGAGTTTCCCCACAGACATACTATTCCGCACACATAGAAAGACACACACTTAGGTAATAAAAGAAGCCAGCGGTTCCATCACAATGGAGGATGAACATGGCCTCACTTTCGCGGAGGCAGAAATTGATAAGATCCTAGCAGACAGCAACCTTTTCGAGGGACGATGCAACCAGAACACAGGCCCACAAACAAACGATTGGAACGAATTGTTGAACCTCAGACGTAACCAGATAAAAGCCGCCTTACACGGACTTTTCATGACCCAATACCTCCGTAACAAAATGGCACCACCTGGCCTGATTGTGAAAAACGAACCACTAATTTTCCAGCAGGATATGATTTTTAAGAAAGAGTGGTCACTAATCTCCTGGCACTGTTCAAGAGATTGGTTAGTCCTCATAATCAAAACAGCTGCCAGGATCACACAAGAACTCAAAATCGAGATAAATAAAATTGAGGTTCAGTTGAAAACCTACATCACACCGGAGGAACTGAAAACCAGACTCGATGAACTGAATCAACAGATGACGGAGTTCGAGTTTAATCTGAAACAAAGCAAAACCAACAAGCTAACAAAGGATGTAGCTAAGTTTACTCCAGAGAGTGCATATCCATACACTAAAGTGGACTATATCTCAAAAAACAGCTACAGCGACGCAGACAGCGACACTTCAGATACTGGCTCATCAGGTTCCAACTCGAGTGGAAACAAGGGAAACAAACAACGGAGGGGTGGATGGAGACAAAGACGCCAACAATTCCCTAGACAAAGGGGATGGCGAGGTTTCCAACCACCAAACCATTACCAACCGTTTATGGGTCCACCTCAATTCAACCCTTTCCAGTTCGGACCAATGTGGAACCAGGAATACAATGATGGTTTCTACGGACAACAACAACCCTATGGAGGTCAACAGCAGCCTTTTTTAGGGGCACGCCAAAATACACGCGGGAAGAACCGGAAAGGGAACAACGTAGTGTGGGAAGATCAGGAACAGCCCAACGCCCGAACAACTCGGAGCATGACGGGGTCACTTCCGAACCAACCGTCCACCAGCAAGAAAGGGACTTAGTGGTGAACCTCACACCCATCACTTTAACCACAACGCAGAAAAACATCCTAAATAAAGGACTGGGATATGTTCCCACACAGAAACCTGATGTCTTTAAACTCAATGTGGAGCTACAAGACTTCTTCAGGAAATTAAAATTGCAGGCCTTTTTTAAGGATAAACCTCTTCCTGAAGACAAAACAGACACGGGTCTGAGACTAAAATCAACTTTCACCCCTCCAGATACAGGCATCCCGGTGGAGATCCTAACCTTTGAGAAAGCGGTGGTCACTGAGGTCAACAAACTGAACACCCAAGGAAGAAATGTCTTCCACAATACAAGTGGAGAGGAGCAGAGAGCCCTTCGAGAACTAACAGCCAACAGTGAGCTCGTCATAAAACCTGCAGACAAAGGGGGAGCAATAGTATTACAAACCCTTGAAGCATATGAAAAGGAATGCCTACGTCTTCTGTCTGACCAACAGAACTACAGAGAACTGAATAATGACCCAACAGAAAGACTTCGGACACGTATCGGTGGCATGGTAGAGGAAGGACTAGCCCACGATTGGATCAGTAAGAAGGAAGCTGATTTCCTACAGCAACCCAATCCCAAGATACCATACTTCTATTGTATCCCCAAGATACATAAGAATCTTGACAACCCGCCAGGAAGACCGATTGTGTCTGGTATTGGGTCCATCCTGGAACCTTTATCAAAATTTTCTGACGCCTTCCTCAGACCGATGGTACAAGCCACAAATACGTACCTAAAGGACACCAAGTCGGTCCTACAACTCTTGGAAGACCTACCTTTTGACCCAACCATGCAGCTTCTAGTAAGTCTCGACGTGGAAAGTCTATACACAAGCTTGCCCCACGGAGAGACACTGGAGATAATCGAAGAGGTACTCTTCAGCCGTCCGTGGAAGTACCAAACACCAAGAAACCTGGTCCTAGAGTGTATCAGCATGGCTCTGAAAGACAATTTTTTTCAGTACAAAGAGACACTGTATCTACAAACCCATGGGACAAGCATGGGAAGCACTTTTGCGCCGAGCCTGGCAGGACTGTACGTCCACCATCTTGAGGAACAAAAAATCCTACATGAAAGCAATCCTTACCGTTCCCAGATTGGCATCTGGAAACGGTACATTGATGACATTTTCATCATCTCGAACGGTGATGTCAACAGTGCCGAGAATTTTGTGATCTGGCTAAATAACCAGAACGAATATTTAAAATTCACCAGCACCGTTTCAAATACGTCGATGGTCTTCTTGGATTTAAACATTTACAGTGAGGATGGGAGGCTAAAAAGCAACACCCACTTTAAGCCCACCTCCAGGAATTGTCTGTTACGCTACGACAGCTTTCACCCAAGGCACTTGAGGGAAAATCTGCCGTACGGACAGTTTCTGAGATTACGGAGGAACTGCACGGAACTGAGTGAATTCAATCGTCAGGCAAAAGACCTAAAAACGAAACTCATGGAAAGGCAGTACCCAACAAGGACCATCGAAAAAGCGATGAAACGCGCAAAAAACAACCATAGGGAGGCACTCATAGAGGAAAATTCCAAAGAAAAGGAAATGAACAAAAGACCTATCTGCGTAACAACCTACTCCACAATATCGAACCAGGTGTCAAAAATTATTGATAAACACTGGGGTATACTGAACTGTGGAGACCTCAATTTTGAAAAACCGATGCACGCACATCGGAGGGGCAAAAACATAAAAGACATCGTGGTCCATACTAGACCACGGGAAAACCAGGCTGCGAGACAGAATCCGACCAGTGTACAGGGCCACTTCCCATGCGGTGATTGCAGTTGCTGCCACCAGACTCAGAAAAGCAAAAACCTCACCTTCAGGAATGGCATGACATGGGAACAGCGCCATTTTTCAAACTGTAACACGAAAAATGTGGTGTACTTGATAAACTGCCCGTGTGGACTGGAATATGTAGGCATGACCACCCGACCCGTCAAAATAAGGATAGGTGAACATAAATCAAACATACGTTGTAAAAAATCAACAACTAAAATGGCATCTCATTTCCTGTCACAACAGCACTGCATCAATGATCTCCGCTGGACTGTCATTGAGCGACTACTTTCGGAAACAGGCCTGTTCCAAAAGGAACAACGTTGGGTGTTCCGCCTGGGAACCCATATCACGGGACTAAACGATGACATACCGTGGAGCCAAATCACTTGACCACTACGGCTGGTATCTGTCCACTAGGACCAGCGCTACAAATAACATCTTTGAACATGCACTGCCTTCAACCGGCTAACACGCATGCGCATAGACACTAATGGGAAACAACTCATGCGCATGCACACATGACACACGGTCGTATAAACAGCGGCGCTCCCCGTTTTTGTCCTCTATTCAGCGCCGGACTCAGTAAACAGCCCATGATTGGCTATGGAGCGGAAAGACCATATATGGACATTCCGGCAATGAACAAATAACAATGGGTCACAAGTCAAAGGTGATTAGATCACATGTATAGAGGCCGAAACAAGCATTCTTCATACATGGTCCCTGTGACTTCCGGCAATTAACCAATGGGAACACACCCAGTCTCCCTTTATATACCACCGAACACGTCCGCATTTCATTCACGGCGGAGCAGCACAGGGTGGTAGAAGGAGGCCAATATAGGCGGATTTCGTGAGTATTCTTTTCAAACAGAATCCAGCCTTCCTAGATGTATGGAGGAGGTAAGAAGTGAATACAAGTAACAGCACTGAGTCCACTTCTCTATCGTTGTAGATTGTGGATCCACCTACCTACCTTGATGCTCAGGACTTGCTCATGATGCAATAGACATCAAAGACCACGAGTATGTCCAAAAAAACAATAAGTACAAAAAACCTAAGTGTGTCTTATGTGTTGTGTGTCTAGTATGTCTTTTCCTTTACAGGTTGTTTAATTGTTTGGGGCTCCAGGTGACTGCACCTGTCAGAGCCAATACCATATGGTAACCAAACCTAATGGTTTTTTCTTTTTTTCAGGACATGTAAATACATGATCCCAAGAACCGCTGTAGGCACATTGTAACCAACTTTAAATGAGTGATTTCACTTTTTATTAAAATAATTACCCCCTTTTGTTTAGAAATACGTGAGTAGGGTTGGGAGTTGTGCCCCGTCCTGAAGAAGGTACACACGTACCGAAACATGTCGACGCACACCAGAGGTTCTGTCCCTAATTAAGACAAACAAACCTCGTCTTTTCTTTGCACACCTTTTTAATAGCACCAGCTAGGGGTACGAAATAAAGTTTTTTTCATTTTCCCACTAGCCAGGTACTTTTTAATTTTCTCACCACGTTTCCCACTCACATTTAACCCTCTTATCACTCACACTCAACACACACCACACATAGTCTAAATCTGTCAACGCTCCCGCGTAGTCGTAGGTCGCAGCGTGCCGCATCCCTCTAGCGGGGTGCGAAGACCCCGATGATGAAGCATGACACCAAGGGGCCTGTTGGTGTGTGAGGGGTATTTTACACAACACTGAGTGCTCCCCCTTTTTTCACACAGGTGGTTATTTTAACCTGCGGCTTTTATATCATGTTACCCTTTAATCAGATGCTGCTAACTTAATTTTTTTACTTTTGTTGAATTTGACTCTGTTCCTACCTCCTCACTCTCCTTCCGGTTTCTGGGTCTTGGGACCGGAAATTCCGCATTTTGCGATGGCCCGAATCAGTGTGAGATGGGGAAGGAGCTAATTACCGCACTTGGCCTTTAAATGACGGCCTCAGCGTGGGAGGGCAGCGGACACCCGGAGGGGGCGCGCCGGCGGTGTGCCAAAGGCAAGCCCATCTCCAGCCATCCACTTTCAGCTGGGGGTGGGGGCCGGGGGCTGGGCCAAATTCCATGGCCAATTTTTTAGCTACTCCCCATGGAGCTTACATTTTTGCATATTAATATGCCTATTTACACTATCACCTGTGCCAGACTTAAAAAACATGGGCATTCTAAAGTACAGAGAAATCTACTCCAAAATCAACCAAAAGTCTCCATGCAGGGAGTATAATATTAGACAGGAACCTACCCCCGAACCCTTAATTGCACTGCACCAGGAGCAAAAGACACTTACAATTGCATATCTGAATAACAGTTCTCTGATCAAACATCAATTAGAAATTTTTCAGCTACTAGACTTAGATAAGCCGGACATACTCCTCCTTACTAAAACTTGGTTTACTGAAGAGTCTGCCCCTGACACACTAGCAGCAGTGCCTAACTATTACTACATTCTTCAGGCTAATAGGATCACGGGCAAAGTAGGAAGTGGTGTTGCGGCCATTATACATCAGACATTCCAGTTTTCATCATTAGTGGTTGCAGGCATACCATTGGTTGACAGCTTAATTATAAAACTTGAGTCTTCTCATTCTCCTTTCATTTGTGCACTGTTCTATAGACCCCCTTGTCACATGCCATCATTTCCCCAGTTCTTGGGTGAAATGATCTCTCATTTGGCCATTAATAACGCACCAATTCGTATAATTGGTGACTTTACTTTCTGGGCTAATGATGCCAGGGAGAGTACTTGCTCTGCTGAATTTACAAATCTACTCTCTGGGATGAATTGCACCCAGCATTTGACTGTTGTGACATACATAAAAGGTCATATTCTTGACCAAGTCTGGACATCTAATGTGACAATCTCCAATCTATTGATCTCTCTGTGTAGTTGGTCAGACCATTATTTTATAACATTCATCCTCGCCAATGTCCATCTCACCACGCCCTATTTGAAGGAGAGCCATAGGGCAAGATACTGGAGATGCACCAATATAGGTGATTTCTGAATGCAGCTGGCTACTACAGCCCCTTCAGAGCAGCAGCGACTTAACAGCCAAACAGAAAGTATTACATCCTGGCTTGAATCTGCTAGTGACAGTGTTGCTAAGATAACCAAAATTATGAGCCCTCATGATGTTCAACGTTGGTTCTCTGACGAATGAAAACTAAAGAGATTCGCCCGGAGTCAAGCTGAATGCAAGTGGAGGCAAAAGTACTCCCCAGACAAAAAAGATATATTTCTAACTCAGCTGAAGGAATACAAAAATGCCATTTTGCAAACTAATGCCGAATACTTCTCCAATAAGATCTTAAACTGGACTAAGAGGTCCAAAGAAATCTTTGCTATCGTGGATGAATTATCCAGACCAGACAAGGTCACAGTAAAACCCACCCCACTTAAACCCTATGTGACTCTCTAAACACCTATTTCATCAAAAAGATTGCCACCATTTTTTCAGAGTTTTATGTAGCGCAAACTTGACCCAGTATCGGGTATCAGAGCGCTTTACATAGCACCAGTTGCGTTACATGAGGACACATTAATTTTGTTAGGCACAGGGAGATAAATGGTTTTGCCCAGAATCACAGGATGTTCAGCATCTTTGCTGAGACTCGAAACCGTTTCCCTAGATACGAAGGCGAACACCCTAGCCGTTAGGCCACCTCCTCTCCCCAATACTCCTACTACATCCTTATCGCTCATAGGTAGAAACCATCTTGTTAGATCAGATCCCTTTTATCTCTAGGGAAGTATTTTTTTGCCTTTTGAGGAATGTTAGATCCAGCTCTCCTAACGAGTGCTGTCCCCCATACATTTCGCGGGAAGCTTTTCTCACCTGTCCGGATCCACCTCTCTCGCTCCTGAATAACTCCCTTAAACGGGGCATTGTTCCAAATGCATTCAAAGATGCGGAAATTGATCCTATTATGAAAAAACCAGGGGCAGATCCCTCAACCATAGCCAACTATCACCCTATCCCACTGCTCGCCTATCTAGCTAAAGTTCTGGAAGCTCATGTGGCTAGTTGCTCAGCTCCTCTATTGAACGCTCCTATTATCTTTACCATCAACAAGCAGGCTTCCGACCAGCACACTCAACAGAGACTGTCATCCTTACAGTCATGGAGAATTTAGAAGGTGGGCTGACAGGGGGATCACCCAGGCCTTGGTACTTCTTGACCTCTCAGTGGCTTTTAACAAGGTTGAGCACGATCTCATGATCAACAATGTCGATAACACCGGGATTCAGGTTTCGGCTCTTGGAATGCTCTCATCCTTCCTTAGTAACTGCTCTCAAACCATCGTCCTTGCCAACTTCTCTTCCACCAAAATGAAATTGACCTGTGGCGTACCTCAGGGCTCCCCCCTTTCACCTCTTCTTGTCAATCAGTATCTAATACCCTTGATTCAATCGCGTGGAGAAAGGAAGGTCACCACTTTCAACTATGCCAATGACCTTCAACTTATATTTGATATTGATCAATCACCATATTCTGTCCTCAATTTTCAATCCACCATGCGATTCATCAGTGAATGTATGAATAGTAATCATTTGAAAATAAACCCTGATAAAACTGAGCTGATCCTAGCGCTTGGGTTAGCCAACCCATGGAATTCCAACTTCTTGCCACACCAATTAGGAAACCCCCTACTCCCAGCAGTCTCCACCAAAAGTCTGGGTACTGTTATCATCAGTGATCTGTCTAAGAAAGCCCATGTTGTGACATTGGTTTCCTCCTGCTTCTTCCAGCTGTGATGAATCTGGATTATTAGTAGAGTTCTTACTACAGAAGCCCTAATCCAGGTCATGTTGGCGCTGGTAATCTCCCGCATTGACTACACCAACTCACGTTATGCAGGTATTCCCGCATATCAACTAAAGCGCCTGCAGTTGGTGCAAAAGCAAGCAGCCATATTAATTTACCGTTTGCCCAAATGGTACCATGTTAGGCCATCAATGGAAAGTCTACACTGGCTCCCAGTTGCCAAACGCTGTGCATTCAATCTGGGTTGTATCACCTTTAAAGCTCTATACGGCAACAGCCCAGCATCTGTATCCTCTCGGATTCAGCGCTATGTTCCCCCCGGGACATTAGGTCTTCTCATTTGAATATGTTGGTCATTCCATCCTCTAAGCGTAAGAAACATGGAGGGCTAAGGTTTGCGGTCTTGTCCCCTCATTCATGGAATTTTCTCCCTATAGAGATCAGATCACTGACCTCTTACGCACAGTTTAGAAAACAGCTGAAGACCTGGCTGTTCCGCCAGGCATATGACTAAACCCCTCACAGCACCATCACTCCCTGGACATGAAACGGTTTGGTAAATGTGCGCATTATAAGCTTTTTTAACATAACATAAAATAGCAACCAGATATGTATATTGACTGGGTTAACCATGTTTTCTGAAACATGAAAATATCAAATCAGGTAATGTACTCTAGCCAGTCAGGGGCCACATCTTAAGGCTTTAGACCAGCAATGTTGAATGATAAAATGTTAAAAATAACCAAGAGTTTTGGCCTATGTTTGCCCCCGAAGGACACACCCAAGTTCTGAGTCTGGCAAGCTGAAACCCTTGTTCACCAAAGAGATCAGTTCCTTTTGGGCAGAACCATGCACAATAGAAAGGGCCGAGGTGGAAGTAGATGACCTGTGACCTGCATGGCTTTACCTGCTGCTCTACAACCTTTAATGATTTTCCTGTGGTGATGGTTGCAGAGTCCGAGCACTGTCAATCTTGGCCATCAAATGGAGAGAGCACTTCAAAAGAGTTCTGGGTGGGATATTGAGCAGCTGCAGGCCAAATTATAAATTGGACCAAAAGTTTTATTTGTATTCACAGACAATGCCATTGGTCTGTTGGAGAGGTGTGCTGGCCTTTAGAAGAGCCCTAGGGGAAAAGCTTTTTATTTGGCTTGATGGTGAGGATATCTTATTTAGGGACCGTAGTAGATGGTAGCAACAAACCTTTTTGTAAAACCTCCAGTTTAGTTTGACCAGGTCAAGACAGGCAAGTAAGGGAGTAAGTTCTGCATTTAAGATGTGCCTGAATTTCTCCAGATAACATCCCATGGTGTTGGCCATACACTCAGAGCTATGAGGAGGGGATTCCACATTCCCTTCGAGTGGTGGAGGCAAAATAGATTGCTCATCACTCTGCACATGCTTCTCCAGTGTGGATTTGTGTTGCATAGAGAATAAGATCTCCAAGGTCTTCATTATTTTGGCAGATTGCTTCGAGCGGGTTACTGTTTTAAGTTTTGGATAGCAAGAGGGCTTGAGTTCAAAGATGAAACATTTGGAGGAGTAGTGAGTATAGGGGTGCAAACCCAAAGCAGCTAGGGTCAGAGCTAGCTGTTGGTATGCAGACCAGTGCTGTATGCAGTCTAGTCTAAACTGCCAAGCCATGTGCACTCTAGCTAGTGCCACAAACAACCCGAGGCTGGGTTCACTCTTGTCGCCCCTCTTCGCTGAGTATACATGAATTTACAATGCATGCAGTCATGATGCATGCCATG
>NW_028241252.1:0-11891 GCF_964263255.1 Lissotriton vulgaris
AAGGTCAGCATCCATCTTACCAAGCCAAGCAGCAAGCTGCAGTAGGCCAGGCTGTCCTTAGAACACTATTTCAGACTACTGCAATAGATACAAGCGACCACCGCTAGGGGAGACACTGCTGCACAATCGATGCATAGTGTATGATCTGCAGCTCATATGCCTCGAACGGAAAATGCTACTTACCAGTATGCATCTGTTCTTGGCATGTAGAGCTGCAGATTCGTACACGCCCTCCCACCTTCCCGGACTTGTATCAATTCCAGTTCTCATCTTACTTAGATGCACACGCATGGACATCCCTTTTTTTCTCTTCACTTATACTAACTCCATCATTTCCCATCATAGCGAAAAACAATCTAAGGATGGAGCCGATGCCCATGCGCAGTATTGTCCAAGGGAGGAGTGACCTATATCGTGACTCTAAAGACTTCTCCAAGAAGACAACAACCTGCAATCATCCAAACCCAACACCAGGTGGCGATCTAATGCATAGTGTACGAATCTGCAGCTCTACATGCCATCAACAGATGCATACTCGTAAGTAGCATTTTCCTTTTTTCAACAATATTTGAGGTTTGCAGGGGATTCTGGGTAAGGAAATACCTTGCTGGACTCCCCCGGGTGTCTTGTTTTCAGAAATGTGTGGGTTTGGTAGGTTTCCCTAACCTATCCGGACTAATTGTTCCGATAATCTTCTCTTCCAAAGCTACTTGTAATTGGCTCACATTTATACTCTGTGGTTGAGGTTTTGGCTTTACCATTACTTTTATTTAATTATTTAATTCCTCTTGTGAAGGACCTGCCATTGGATTGACATTCGGCCCTATTCTTTTTGGGTCTATTTGTATACTCCTAGGGGATTCTGTTATCATCTCACAAACCAGAAGCTCTAGCAACGCAGTATTCGTATCAGCCTGTCTATTCCCATTCGCTACGGTCACCATTTCACTCTACTTCGCAGGATTGCCAACGTATGTACTTTTTATAGGTTCTGTTTTTCTCCATACAATGGAACTAAGGGACCAATTGTTTTCGGTACCGTCAATGCTTCCGCATTCATACTTAACTGATTTAATTTCGGAACCTGCTCTTTTCTTGCCTTTTTCAACAAATTCATTTTATTTTCTCATACTACTTTAGCTATTTTCGTGACTTGTGGAGTTTTTGGGGCTCCCGTTTGTGGTGCACTTGGAGTCACCTCCCCTGAATTTTCTTCATATGGCATAGGTCTTTTGGTCATAATATCCTCTAACAACTCATCATCAGTATCGTTCAGATCATCTCTTAAACTTGAAGTCTCTATATTTTTCTTTTTCTCTTTAAATTTGCCTCCTGTTACAAAGGTCCAATTTGGCTTATTCTTCCATACGCCTGCATCTGGCAGCAATTGCAGCCTATTTACAGAATAGGCAACATCTATCTCTCTTTAGAGTACCTGCAAATAAAGCATTTATGGAAGGATTAAAACGAATAATCCCACCTAGGTTACCACCTGCTCCAGTATGGAACCTAAACGTGGTCCTTACAAGACTTATGGGACCCCCTTTTGAGCCTTTACACAAGTGTGAATTGCAATTTCTAACATGGTGTAGCGGGAGGAGCAGGTAAAGGCAGGAGGCGTGTTTTTGTGGTTAAGGGTTTTATATGTCGATACAGTAGATCGGTGCAAGTTTTACGCAAGGTATGCCGTCGGGGTGATCGACTCCTCTGTAAACGCCTCCGCGGACTGGCTTCGTCCTTTGGAGTTCGCCGTCGCTGACTCCTTCGGGGCTGTGGCTCATCAGTCTCCGTGATGGTGTCAGGATAGCCGCTCAGGAGAGAAGGAAAGAGAGGCAAGTATCAGGGTGACGTTCAACAGCCTTAACGTGATACCAGGGAAGGGAGTGCGGGAATTCACGCCCGTGCTTATTTCCAAGATACAGTGAGGGAACGTAGGAGTGAAAGGGGAAAGGGTAGGTGGATCAAGGGACGGGTCTACACCTCTTATTTACCCAACCCGCGATACGGCTCCGTACCTCGGTTAGCCACAAACCTCCTGGCGTGCGGCTGGGCGGCTCGTGGTGCCGATGGCCTCCTGGCTCCCGCGCCGCTAACGGGTCACTCCTCCTCTCTGCCGGGGATGTTGCGATAATGCGTCCGGTCTTCTCCTCTTCTTCTTCGGTTTCCTCCGCGATCACCTCCTCTCTCACCTCCGCCTCCACTCCGAGTACGCCTCCGGTGAACAAGCACACCTGGGTGGTGTTGGCTGCCGTATTTGACGTCCCTGCAGGCTCCTCCTCCTCGCCTTGTTGTAGCCAGTTAAAGGGACCGTCTTCCTCGTAGTCCTTCACCTGTGGATACACGGGTTCTAGTGTAGGTCCCCAGTCCATAGTCTGTGAAGAAAAGAGGGGGGGGTCACATGATGAATATCCCTCTGGGGTCGTCGCACCCCTAGTCAATAGGGGGGCCGGCTTCTCCACGTTAAACATGGAAAACTGCTTTCCTTGTTGCCATCACCTCTCTCAGAAGAGTTAGTGAAATGCAAGCATTCACATTACAAGAACCATTTTTCCAGATACATCCTAACAAAGTGATTCTTAGGCCCAATCCTAAATTCCTGCCAAAGGTTATTACTCCTTTTCACCTTAAACAGTCAGTAGAGCTACCAGTGCTTTCCAAAAACCGGACTCTGTTGCAGAAAAGGCCCTACACATCTTAGATGTTAGAAGAGCTCTGTTATACTACACAGACAGGATTAAATCATTCAGAAAGACAAAACAACTATTTGTATCTTTCTCTCCCCCACACAAGGGTAATCCAATCTCTAAAGGAGGGATTGCCAGATGGATTGTAAAGTGTATACAAATATGCTATCAAAAAGCTAAACGTACACTAACAGTTCCTCCTAGAGCGCACTCCACTCGCAAACTAGGAGCTTCTATGGCTTTCTTAGGAAATATACCACTAGAGGACATATGCAAGGCAGCAACATGGTCTACAATACACACCTTCACTAAACACTATTGTGCAAGCCAAGCAGCAAGCTGCAGTAGGCCAAGCTGTCCTTAAAACACTATTTCAGTATGCTGCAACGGATACAAGCGACCACCGCTAAGGGAGACACTGCTGCACAATCATTGCAAAAGTGTACGATCTGCAGCTCATATGCCTCGAACGGAAAATGCTACTTACCAATATGTATCTGCTCTTGGCATGTAGAGATGCAGATTCGTACACGCCCTCCCGCCACCCGGGGACTTGTATCCATTCCAGTACGCATCTTACTTAGATGCACACACATGGACATCCTTTCTCTTTACTTCTACGAACTCCATCATTTCCCATCATGGCGAAAAACAATCTGAGGATGGAGTCGATGACCACGCACAGTATTGTCCAAGGGAGGAGTCACCTAGCTTGTGACTACAAAGACTTCTTCCAAGAAGACAACAACCTGCAATCATCCGAGCCCAACACCAGGTGGCAATCTATTGCAAAAGTGTACGAATCTGCAGCTCTACATGCCAAGAACAGATGCATACTTGTAAGTAGCATTTTCCATCCTATGTATATTCCACCCGTTCTCTAGCCACATACACGTATGGTACCCTCACTCAAACATCATAAAAGAAATTCTTTATTTTCTTAAGATACTTCATTTTTCCGACCCCTTACGCTAATGTACCTTGATAAAAATTTTTTTCGTAATTCTACTTATTCTATTTGTCAGTTCTCGTGACTCACACCAACCTTCCAATCACGGCTCTCTACGTATCTGCTATCTCGACCAATACTAGCGCAGCTCACACTAACCAACCAATTAAAGCACAGTATACACCGGCTGCCTGACCAATGTCAGCACGGCCTTTTTGTGACGTCAGTATTACTCCTTCTACTGACCCTCCCTTTACAAAATTTTACGGCAATATTTTTCTCAGGTTTCATAATGAAAAACTATGTTAGTAACAACGCAAAACAATGCTACTTGGTCTGCTCCACTAAATAAAGAGATTGTCTTCTCTTTTTCAAAGAGAAATTCTTTACACTGCAAGTAAGAATAATGACTAGTGTTATTTTAACTTTCAGACAAGCTCCCGGAGGACCTGGTTCTCCTCTAGGGATAAGGGCGAAGTTTCACAAGCTGAGTTTTCGGTGTAAAAAGAGATGTTGGAACTCCTCTGGGGATAAGGCTAGAGTTTCAGAAGTGAAACCTTCGCTATTTCAGTCACTCTACTCACATACATTTTCCCGAAATATAACACCTACAGCACTCTGTAGCTTCGGTATTATTACAACAGACAAAGTACTTCTGCAATGTGATTTCTTTATCCACACTCTTCTTCTGCCTACTTCAGGCTAAATTCCATTACTGGTATTCCTCAGTAACTCTGTACCTGTACTTCTAGACAACATAGAACAAGACACTAACTCTGCATGTTAGAAACATATAATCAATAATCATTACCAAACTAATCAATAATTAACTAGTCCTCGAGCGCAACACTTAATCAGGGATCAATACTCCATAACGTCACAGAACAATGGCCCATACACATTTACCCAAATCCCTGATGCGCTGGGGGTCAAGTTTTAATGACTTTAAATTTCTTTCTTTCACAGATTTATGTTTGATATCTCAGTGTACATATCTAAACCTATCCTCTTGGTCGACGGCCCAAATAGTTGAAAAGTTGATCTTAATGACAGTACTATCTACCTAACTGTATAATTAGCTAAATAAACACAGACTCTTGATATGATTAATAAAGTTATCTCAATTGGGGGGCGGAGCTAGCCAGCAACTGAGATGGCCGCCTGAGTCCGGAGCTCCTCCGTCTCATTGAACGATCCTGCATATATCCTGTGGAGTTGCGCAGATATTGCCTTGTCCTGCGCTACCGGAGCGAGTGCCGAAGCTGCGGGCGCGATATTTTGCTTTTTGGCTCCAGTGTGCTGCCCGGCGAGCCGAGATCTGAGGGTGACGGCCGGAGCGCAGAGTGAGCCTTTGAAGCCGCGGCCTCAGGTTTGGCGATCCCCGCGACGAGGGACGTGACCTCTACCTCTGCGGACCCAGGTGACGCTGCGGATGCCGCAATAGGAGCTGCAGAGCCCGGGAGGAACGTGAGCCGTGGCGATTTATACGGGGGATATAGTACGGCTGCAGCGGGGCCATCAGGTCTTTCCCCCCACCTTCCCCCCACCCAGTGAACATTACCACATGGCCAGATCCGCTGCTACTGATACCACTGGGAGTGCTGACTGAGGGGGGCACGGCATTAGACTGGAGTGCCTGTCGGGTGAGGGTCCCCGTCTGGTTTCCAGGACTATATTGCGGAGTCACCTCCCGTCGTGGGGCGCACTGGGGGACGCGCCCGCCCGGACTGTTGCTGCTCTCCCCCCTCCCCAATGAGCCTGGGCCGCTGATCCATTCTACCTGGGGGTGAGGACCGCCATTTTCTTTCCCCACTGATGTCGTTTGGAGGGATCACTGGGCCTTGTTGATGTGCAAACGGCAGTTACTTTCCACCAAGTGCGCAGGGGAACGCAAGGGAGCGAGGCCCAATTGAAAAGATTACAGAGGCTACCTCTTTGCTGCACATTTTGGCGGCGTTTTAGGCAGAGAATAGTCCTGTACCTTGCCCATTTGCTGCTAGAATTTGAGCCCCTACACTTGTTGCCTGGGATTATAGACATCCATTCACTCTGCCGTACCTATTAAACTTTGTTGGGTGTGTTGCTGACACAGGGCAGCAGGCTCCTCCCCCTTGTTGTATGGACTGTGGTCCCTGGAGCTCCTTTATTCTGACTGCCTACACTTGGAATATTACCCCCACAGGAACCGGTACTGAGTCCATTGGTGAGACCCGGCGAGGGTATATTTGCAGAGGAGACTGGGAGAGGTGGGCTGCCTTGCGGTGCTGTGTGCCCGAGGCCTTATCCCTGTGCTAGGGGTGTGCACTGACTGTTGATATGGGACGCTCAGATAGAACGCAGTCTAAGCTCTCCTTTGGCCCCAGAGGACCCAAGACTATGGACGCGGGAGGCGGCGGATCGCGACGCAACAGAAGAGAAACAGCAACAGGACTTGCGTGGGATACTCCTTGCCATGGAAAAGAATCTACATGGGGTGTTGGCTACTCTGGGCACGAAAATTGACGCACTTACATACCATATGGACCGTATGGCTGAATGACTTGACAAGCATGCGGAGCGGATAGATATGTCGGAGTGCCGACTTACTGAAGTAGAGGAAGCACAGACTATGCTTGATTCGGAGAACAAGCATAGTGGCAGAGCCGTGCAATCCCTCATTGACAAAACCGAGGACTTGGAGGCCCGCTCACGTCGGTGCAACCTCCGCATCACGGGCCTTCCGGAAAACACGCAGACTTGCAGCATGGAGCTGTTCATTGAGGGTCTACTGAAGAAGCTGCTTGGTGACACTGCGTTTTCGTCCATGTTTGTGGTAGAGAGAGCACACCCCTCGTTGGGTCCACGACCTAAGCCGGGGGCTCCCCCCGCCCCATAATTGCCAAACTGCTAAGTTATCGAGAGCGCGACTTGGCTCTGAAACTCGCCAGGGACAAGCAACCGTTGCAGTACGAGGGCTCTGTTCTGTCCTTATACCCAGATTTCACGGCTCGGGTTCAGGAGGCCAGAAAGCAGTTTGCTCCTATGAAGCGCCAACTACGAGAACTGGGTGCTATATCCAGCAAAGCTAGGTATCAACAGACAGGGGAGGTCCATGATCTTTACAGACCCCAAGGCATTGCAAAAGGCTCTAAGAGATTGGCAGAAGGAGAAACAATCACCGAGGAACGATGACAAGGTTTTGCCGGCGGGTTCCTTGGAGAAGCAGGACTGAATGAAGTGCTATAGATAAGCTGCACGACCCCTGATACATGCTGTTTGGTTGTTTGGGTGGTGCGGGGGTGAATGTCCACTATTATTCCTTTATGGTAGACTATTTGCTGGGGGACTCTGCCTTTGGACTGGCAGCGGCGACCGGAGGCGACGACGATTATTCTTCATGTATCCTTTAAACTATTTCGACCTAGTTGCTTTCTTGAACCCTGATAGCGGGAGGTAAAATTATCCTCACATGTTCTACTAGATTTGCTTCTCTTTTACTTTTTGGTGGTTCTGCTGGGGATGCCTCGCTCATTATGAGGAACACGTTCAGGTCGTACTGGGAGCGTTCTGTATCAGATTGTTACTGCAATTTAGGCATTCTATCCTGATGGTTAAGATTCTCTGAACTCCTAATTGTGTTTTATCGACACCTTTTTTTTGTTTTTTGGGATGGGGGGTGACGGTGGGCGTTTTTCATTGTATATATTTTGGTTGATTACGTAGTGTATTTGCAGGCTACATCTGCCCCGTGTGACAATCACTGAATTCCTATGTGCGTGCAGGGGGGTGGGGTGGATGGGTTGTGCTGTTTGGGGTATTGGATTTTGATTGTTTACGTATTGGGGTTGCGGTGGGGGGCTGGGAGGTGTCTTGTGGGGTGGAGCAATGAACGCGGCCTAGTTGGGATCGGGCAGGCGTGGGCGGGGGTTTAGGAAGGGGATGCTAATGGAATTGGTTTTGTTTTTATTCGATGTTTTGGACAGGCTCTATAGCTTAAGGTAGAAAAGTGTGCTATGCGAACATGCATGACTGTAGCAGTTATCTTCATTATGTACAGAACTAACATGTTTATGATGGACTTCACACGTTCACTATGGTGGATGCAATAACAGTTGCGGACGAATCTCCTGACACTTTACGGTTCCTGACCTGGAATGTACGGAGTTTGAATGACCACTGCAAAGTGCGGAAAATCCTGAAGTATTTAGCCAGACATAGGATAGACATCGCGATCCTGCAAGAAACACACCTTCCACTAGACAGTCCCATTCTTAGATATAGAGGGCTTGGGGGCAACGTACATGCGGCAGGTTTAACCACACATGCTAGGGTTGTCCTCACATAGTTCAATCCGAAGTCCTCCCTAAGGTGGGCCTCGTTGGTTACGGACAGTGTTGGGAGATAAACGATTACTGGCTGCTACGGTAAAGGCGTGGACATGTGCGTTGTGAATACTTATGGCCCCAACTTTGACCTTCCTGACTTTTACATTGACCTAGCTGCAAAGATTACCTCGCATACCGACAGGCTGGTTTGCTGGGGTGGGGACTTCAATTTGACGCGGCACCCGGGGTTAGACAGATCGGATAGCCCGACAAGTCTCCCATCGGCCTCTGCGCGTGCTCTGTCTACCCAGCTCACCAGTCTGGACTTGAAGGATGTCTGGCGCCATAGGCACCCGGCGCTGGGTGGGTTTACCCACTATTCGGCCCCCATAACATACATACGAGAATAGACTACTGGTTTGTGTCGACTCGCTTTCTTCCTAATGTGCGATCCTGCGTTGTCATGCCGCTCACCTATTCAGATCACTCGCCTATCTTGATGACTTGCACCATGCTCGGGCGACGGATTCCGCCTTTTGCTTGGCGTTTTACCCCATACTCCTTGCTGGATGCCCTCTTTAAGGAGGAATTGTTGACGGCAATGGAAGTCTTCTTTGAAACGAATGTGGGTTCGGTTGATTCATTTCAATCTGTCTTGGAGGCGTTTAAACTCTATGTTAGGGGAGTCACTATCTCTAATAATGCAGGGGTGCTGAAATCAATTAGGGGCAGACTCGGAATATTGGAAACTAAAATCAAGGATTTGGAGTCCCTGAGGATACACACTGGAGATGAGTCTATAAATCAGGCAATAGCGGGGGTCCTTCGTGAGTATAATGAGGAGGCTGACTCGAAGGTCAAACATCTTGGGAAGTAAGCCATAGCTCGGAGCGTTTGCGAAGGAGAACGCCCGGGCTCTGTTCTGGCGCAGCTTGCTAAACGCAGCAGGGATAGGGCTTCTACCCCGGTGCTGAGATCGGAGTCCACGGATGAACCTCTCCTGAATGCGCTAGTTGCGGAGCGCATTCGTGAATATTATGCGGAATTGTATGCGATGAGAGGCCCTGCGCCGGATGAGAGCATTATTGATTATCTATCCCATATTGAGCTTCCATGGCTCTCTAACCTGCACCGCGAATTCCTTGCTCGCCCATTTGATAGGGACGAGGTTGTTCTGGCTCTTTCAACAATGAAAAGTGGGATTGAGCCGGGCAGTGATGGCCTTACGGTGGCCTTCTATAAGACATTTTCGGACCTCCTGATACCGCACATGCTTACTTTGTTTGAGGACATGGCCAATTCGGGTACAATGCCGCCTTCCATGATAGAGGCTATTATCGTTGCGATTCTTAAACCAGGGAAGGACCCTGGAGACTGCGCCTCGTACTGCCCACTGTCTCTCATGAACGTTTTTGCTAAGCTCCTTTCCGATCGCCTTCAACCTTTGGTCACCTCTTTGGTGGCCCCGGAGCAGTCGATTTTTGTCCCCTCTCGCAACCTCACGTACAACATCAAAACGGTCTTTGCTGCCTTTCAGCACACGCGACCAGAGGTATTGGCAGTGGCTGTCTTCTTAGACATGGAGAAGGCATTTGACTCGGTGGAGTGGTCTTTTCTGTGTCAGGTCTTGAGTAGGATGGGCGTGGGTCAATTATTTCTACAACTCTTAGCGGTATTGTATGCTTCCCCGATGGCACGCATTCGTATTGGACCACTGGTTTCTGAACCCATCATGATAGGTAGAGGGGACAACCCTGTCTTGTAAAAGACAGGGTTGTCCCCTCTCCCCGATACTTTACGCTTTAGTGGCTGAGCCTCTTGCATGTTCCCTACGAGAGTACCACAGTCACTGAGGCATTCGCTTCCCCACATATAATTTAATAGTTTCTACCTACGCAGACGACACGCTACTTTATGTTCGGGACCCGGCGACGCACCTCTCTTCGGTCCTCCGTGAGGTAGTTCTGTTCGGCTCCCTCTCTGGCATACATGTTAATTGGACTAAATCTATCATGTTTCCCTTAACACCCGCCACAGAGAAATTTGAGGCGAAATATCCACTGCAGTGGACTACGGATGCAGTGAGATATCTCGGGATACGCCTGCATACGGACTCTGAGATCATTCTCAGGGAAAACTATGGCTGTGCTATATCTAAACTGGAAAATGACATAGAAAAATGGATTGCGCTTCCGTTATCAATCTTGGGACGCATCTCACTCATGAAAATGGTGATCCTTCCGTGATTTCTCTTCTTATTCAGTAATATACCTATGGTCTCATCTTCTCATTTCTTTCGTAGGCTACAAACATTAATGGTGCACCTTGCATGGGCGGGAAAACAGCCTAGGGTTGATTGGAACATTTTAACATGCTCGTACGCGGCAGGAGGCCTGAGTGCCCCAGATTTGGAGCTTTATTACCGAGCTGCGCAAAGTGCACACGCCTATTCTTGGATACATGGCCCCCGGGATGCTCCTCATGTTCGCATTGAAAGGATAGTTGCGGATCCGACCCCTTTGCCAGCGCTTTCGGCGCAGCCTCGTGATCGCCGTATGGGGATTCTCGATTCCTTAAATTCGGTAACGCATGCTTGGCATTATATGATGGATATTCCGGCGTGCTCCTTACTGTTTGCTCCGAAAGCGCGATTGAATGGGGTTATTGGCTAGCTCCGTGTAGGGAGAAGGAAGTGTTATTGGCATTACATCAGCTACGCATACACACTATGGGTGACTTATTTGCAGGAGGTACGGCGCGCACATGGGACTGAATAGTCACTGACGATATGATCCCCCCACTATTAGCGCGGTTTCAGTTTCATAGGGTACGACATGCTTTGAGGGAACTCTTGGGGGATGACATGGAAGAACCAATGACGGTCACAGCATTTGACTATGTGGTGAAGGCTAAGTCCCCAGTAAAACTAATAACCAATCTCTATAGTATAGCCCTATCCGAAAGAACTACGGAATACACAAAGCCGAGATTGGCCTGGCAAAATGACTTACGAATTGAGCTAGGTGAGGAAATGTGGCAATATTGTTGTACTAGTACTAGGAAGATATCATTAAATGGTTGCCACAGACTCATACATTTTAAGTTCCTGAATAGGACTTATTACACCCCAGAGAGACTTTTCAGGTATCGGCTGCGTGACTCTTCAGTATGCGAAAGGTGTAACACCCCACTAGCTGACTTTCTACATGTTGCCTGGGATTGCCATGTAGTCTTCTCCTTCTGGCAGGCGGTTTACAGGGAGATCAACAGAGTGATGCTTTTGTCTTTGGCCCCTGACCCACTACTGGCCATTTTGGGCTACTCGAAACATTTGCGCCCAGCGCATAGACGACTTGCTGACATAGCTTTCCTAGTAGCTAAATTGTGCATTGCGTTTGTTTGGATGAGAGGCCCTCCCCCCACTCTTAAATCCTGGAAGAGAGAATTGATATATTGCTGCACGCAATCTGAACTGTTCAGTGACTTGATGCGCCCGTAGAATAGGCCCAAGAATTTTTGGTCACTAATCCTGGACGGCACACTGATGGTAGAAGAACAGACTGAGGGTACCGAAGGCAGTGGGGATGTCACTGACAGAGATGGGGCGGATACGGGAACTCCACCGGACACGACGCTTGTGCAACCACTTGTAGGGACACTCTGAGATTGTAATGACATAACTGCTGGGATGGTGTGAGAATGGTACCGCGCTGTACTTTGGTCGGCTCACTTCCTAACTTGAATATCTGTGGTATGAGAGACTGGGAGTTGCAGGCAGATTTGTCCTGTATCGACGCACACTTCTGTATGTTTCATGTATGTATTGCTACTGACAATTTTGCCTTGCTTTTATCTGGTTCTTTCTGCCGACAGTGATTATTGCTATGATTATGATGTATCATATTTGGTTTATTTTGTCCTTTTTTGAAATACCAATAAATAAATTTAAAAAAA